>NW_023662327.1:102389-114125 GCF_015228065.2 Penaeus monodon | reverse complement strand
TTATTTTACATCATCATTATAACCATTATATCCATATCATCTATTGAAATTATTATCATTATCTTTTTTATCATCAAAATTATTACAATTATTGCAGTTAATTTTTTTTTTGTAATTATACTAATAACAGCATCAATAATAATAATAATAATAACAATAAAAATAACAATAATAACGATTTTATAATAACTATTAATATTATTAGTATCATTATTATTGTTATTATTACAGTTATAATACATTTTTATGTAATAATACTAATAATGGCGGAAGGCAACGGGAAACCACCACTCTAAATTGCCAAGAAAATCATGGAAATCCATGATTGCCAAAGTCCTTGTAGGACAGGGCACTTGAAAAAATTACTACTACTACTACTACTACTACTAATAATAATAATAATAATAATAATAGTAATGATAATATTAATAGTAATAGTGATAATGATTATAATAATAATATAATAATAATAATAATAATAATAATAACAAAAATAATAATAATAATAATAATAATAACAATGATAATAATTATCTCTAGAATTTGCCGCTTTTTCGACTTTTGTTTTTTTTCCCCTTTTTCTTATTATAAATGGAAGCGTTATGTTATTATCATCATTATTATCGTTATCCTCATCATTATCATCATTATTATCCTCTTTATCATCATTATTGTAATTATTATCTTCAATATCATCATCATTATCATTATCAATGGAATTATTGCAGTTATAATAATAATAAAAATGATAATAATAATGATAATAATAATAACAACAACAACAACAACAACAACAACAATAATAATAATGAATAATAATGATAATAATAATAATAATAATAATAATAATAATAATAATAATAATATCAATAATAATAATAACAATTGCCAAAATCGTCATTGAAATCGAAAAAAGTGGCCTTTTGGAATATAATCTCAAAAGTCTATATTTCGCTTAATTTTCCGGTCTTTTTCATTAAAAATGGAAGCGATTACTGTTATTATCGTCGTTATTATCATCGTTTTCCTCATTATTATCCTCTTTATCATCATTACTGCAATTCGTTATCTTCAATATCATCATTATTATCATTATTAATATTGCAGCTATAATAATAATAATAATAATAATAATAATAATAATAATAAATAATAATACCAGTAATAATAATACCAGTAATAATAATAATGATAATAATAATAATAATAATAATATCAACAATATATTAATGATTGCTAAAATCATAATTGAAATCGAAAAAGCGGCCTTTTCCAATAAAATCTGAAAAAGGCCCTTTTCGACTTTTGGATTTTTTCTTTCTTTTCCTTTTTTATTATAAATGGAAGCGATCCACTGTTTATCTTATATCATATATATATCTTCTTATCATCATTATTATCATTATCATTCATCATTATATATTATTATCCTTTTTATCATCATTACTGCAATTGTTGTCAACAATTTATCATCATTATTATACTTATTATTGGAATTATTGCAGTTATAATACATTTTTTTGCAATTATACTCATATAACAACAACAATAATAATAATAACAATAAAAAATAATAAAGTTTTTATTGTAATAATTTATATCATTCTTTTAATTATTATCGTTATTGTAATTATTAGGGTTATATTTCTTTGCAATTATTGGTACTAACAAAAAATAATAATAATGATAATAATAATAATAACAATATTATAATAACTATTACTATTTTTATCATTATCATTATTATTTTATTATTATACTTATAAAACATTATTATGTAATAAAACTAACAATAAAAGTAATAATAATAATAATGATATAAAAATAATAATAATAATAATAATAATAATATATAATTACAATAATAATAATAACAATTATAATAATAATAATAATATTAATAATAACAATAATGATTATAATATAATAATAATAATAATAATAATAATAAGATATAATAATAATAATAATAATAAAATATATAATAAAAATAATAATGCTGAAAAAAATAATAAGGAAATAATAATAATGATAATACAAAAACAATAACAAAAATAACAAAAATAATAAAGATAATAATAATGATTATGATAGTAATAATAATAATGATAATAATAATAATATAATAATAATAATAATAATAATAATAATCATAATAAAATATACACGGGGTTACAAAAATTATTTTTTGTAAGTTGTCTTAGTTTTTTTTAACTGATTTAGAGCCAATCTGCATCGCTGAATCCAAAATGCCATCCATTTTTCCCCGATCAGGTCAATTTTTTCATCTAAGTGAATATAGGAAAAATCGTTTTTTTTTTTACGAAGTGGAATACATTAAAAGCGTTATTTTTGTTTTATTTGTGTTACTTATACATCCGTATATATATATTTTTTTTTCTTACCCAATTTATAATTATCGACATGTTGCAAACATTGATCGGTATCTGTATTGACATCAACATTGCATTACATTGGTAAATATTACAATATCTACTGATTAATGCTGAACATCGATCAGAATTGATCAGTTGATCAGTAGACAGGACACTAATAAAGACAGATGCATGAAAACTAGATGTTTGGTCATAATTGATCTTCAGTGCTGAGACTTCCGTTTCTTTGAGCTCCTCGAATGTGCAGCGGCAGGATGTCTCTCTTCAAAGTCCAACAGTAATCGGCCATCATGACTGCTCCCACCGTCCCTGATGCCTGGTCTCCATCTCCTTCATGTCTTGATGAAATCTCTCTCCCCCTGCTCGTCGCTCTTTTGATCCCAATTCTCAGAAACCGATCCATGTGTGAAAAGGCGTCAGCATTTGGTGACGAGTTCTGCGTATTGCTGGCCTTGTTGTTCCCAAAGGAAGTTCTTACGACCAGAACAAATCTTCCCCCGCTTCCATTTTCGACTTTATTCATTGAGTTTTCAAACTCTGGATCTCTGATAGCTGACGTAGTTGAGGTCCGTCAAAGATGCCAGCTTTCAATTTCTCCATGTCACTCCTGAAAAAGCATGGCACAGATCATCCACTCATGATGACCTAACGAATTTTCTCCAGCAGATACTTAAACCGCTTCATACTTCTCCTTCAGTGTAGTCGAGTGAAGCCAGCTTTATAGAGGCAACTGGTTGCCGTTGTGCACCAGAACGGCTTTCAAGCGATCTCTTGCTGCTGTCAATAAACATTTCTCATTCTACGGGTTTGGTACTGTGGCAATCCAAAATTGTGCAGAACTATGAAACATCTGTACGTAAAAAACCAAGTCTTTCCTCTTTAGAGAAAAAACGAAGTATTCTTGATGTCTGTTGCGGTGGAAAATGATGCAGTACTGTCAGAAAGAAGTTTTTTTTCTTTCAGTCTTGATGCCAACAATTTTGGCGGATACTTTGGCAAGTTGAGGTCACGGACAAATCATTTAGCTCCTTCTGTGAAAAGGGATGCGGGGCGTCATCGGCATAACATCAACAATCAAATAATAAAAAAAATAAAATAACAAAAAAAATTTATATAAAAAAAAAAATTTTATCATTCTTTTAAATTTTCATGGTTATTATTGTAATTGTTATAGTTTTTTTTTTTTAAATTTTACTAATAATAAAATTGATAAAAAAGATATAAATAATAATATTTTATTATTATTATAAAAACTAAAATATAAAATAATAATATCATTATTATATTATTTTTTTTATATATTTTTATTAAAAATACTAAAATAAAAGTATAGTAATAAAAATAATAACAAAAAAAATGATAGAAATAATAATAATAGTGACAATAATTATAATAATAATAAAATTAAAAATGATAACAATAATAATAATATAATATATAATATTTTCCAAAATTATGATTAAAATGGAGACAGATCATTTTGGAGTATAAAGTCAAAATGCCATTAATAAAATTTGCAACTTTCTCGACTTTTGGGAATTTTTTTCCTTTTCCTTTTTTATTATATATGGAAGCGATTACTATTATTTCCATCATTATCATATTACTTATCATTATCATTATTATCGTTATCATCATCATTATCATTAATATTATCCTCTTTATCTTCATTACTGCAATTATTAGCAGCAATATCCTCATTATTATCATTTTTACTGCAATTATTGCAGTAAAAATATGTTTCTTTTGTAATTATACTACTACTACTACTACTACTATAATAATAATAAAATAATAATAGTTTTAATAATAAATAATAATAATATAAAAATAAAATAACAATAAAAAACGATTTTGATTATAAACATTTATATAATTTCTTTTAAATATTATAGTTTATTATTGTAATTATTACATCTATAATTTTTTTTTTTTGAAAATTTTGCTAATAATAAAAGTAATAATATCATTATAATAACTATAATAATAATAATAATGGGAAAAATTATAATAACTACAAGTATTATTATTATCATTATCATTGTTATTATTACGATTATAATACATTTCTTATGAAATACTACTACTATTAAAAGTAATGATAATAATAATAATAATAGAAAATAATAATGTAATAATAAAATGGTGATAATGATTATATTAATGATAATGATAATAATAGTAATAATAATAATAATAATAATAATAATAATAATGATAATAATAAGAACAACAACAATAATAATAATAATAATAATAATGATAATAATAATAATAATAATAATAATAGACAAAATCATAATTGGAATTGAAAAAGCGGCATTTTGGAGTATACTCTCAAAAGGCTATATTTCGCAAGATTTCCTTTTTATAATAGATTTAAGCGATTATTATTATCATCATTATTATCGTTATCATCATTATTATCATCCTTATTATCCTCTTTATCATCATTATTGCAATTAATATCATCAATATCATTACTATCATTATTATTGCAATCATTCCAGTTATATTATACATTTTGTAATAATACTAATAAAAACAATAAAAACAACAATAATAACAATTTATGATATTTTTTTTTACAAAATTATTTTAATTATTATCGTTATCATTGTAATTGTTATTTAATAGTTTTTTTTTACAATTATGCTTACAGTGAAAGTAATAATAATGATAATAATAATAATACTATTATAATTATAATTATTAATATTATTATTATTATTAGTATTTTTATTATTACAGTTATGATATAATTTTCATGTGATAATACTAATAATAATAATAACAATAATAATAATAATAATAATGATAATAATAATAATAATAACAATAACAATAATATGGGTGGGTGCTTCACGCGCATGGTGATGTGAAGCGATGGTGTGGTAGCCTAGATAGTGTTAAGTGCTTGCATGCCTTCTTGCTTGCAGCTTCCACCCCTGGCTAGCCCAGTGCGAAAAAGGGAGCAGCTTCTGCATAAGTCTCCCCTGCCAGGTCACAGCCTCTCCATCATCAAGACTTCTGCAGTGCCTCCTCGTGGCCACCCATGGGTAACTGGGTACCTTGCGGTCCCAGGCTAAATCTGTGGGGGATCTCGGAGCAGCAGGAGGCCCCAGAGGTACGTCCAAAGTAAATGGAAATGCTGGGGGGAGGGGTGTTGTCCCTCCCACCCAGCAAGTAAGGCGGGCTGTGAGTCCCGCTGGGAGGGCAAATGTCGGGGTGCAGGATTGGAACGAGAGTTACTCGTCCCGCCTGCGCCCAGGCAGGCGCCAACCCACCATGAAGCTTGTGGGGGAAAGCCCTCGGGAACCCCACAGGTGGATAGGCGGTCCCACAGCCTGCCGACCTCCTTTATTTGGGGCTGTGTTGGCGGGGGCGGCAGAGGTGGCTGCACCCGGAGTGACCACCCAGGCTTAACCTCAGGTGTGCTTTCCGGTAGGTGCTTGGAACATCCGGTCCTTGCGGCAGGATGAGTGGTTACCTCTGCTATCGCGGGAATTGAAGCGACTGGGAGTTGAGGTGGCTGCCCTCTCAGAGGTGAGAAGACTTGGTAGCGGCACGATCAGTGTGGGTGGTTACACCTACTACTGGTCGGGCCGTAGCGATGGTCACCACCTCCAGGGTGTAGCCATAGCCATCTCCAGTCGACTTCAGCCCGCGGTAGTCGAGGTGACACCGGTTGATGAGCGTATCATGGCACTGAGACTGAAGCATGCTTTTGGCTTCTTGTCTCTTATTGCTGTATACACTCCTACCGATGTATATAAAACCGATGTGAAAGAGGCGTTCTACGCCAAACTCGCATCTGTGGCAGACGATTGTCCCCGGCGAGACATTCGCATTGTTCTGGGCGACTTCAATGCGGTATCCGGCTGTGACCGAGCTGGCTACGAGATGTCTGTCGGTCCCCATGGCTCGGGAGCTGATCCCAGCAGCGAGAATAGCCTCCTTCTCCGGGACTTTGCTAGGTCCCAGAAAATGAGGATCTCTGGCTCCTGGTACCAGCGCTCAAACTCGCATCGCTGGACTTGGTACAGCGATACGGGTAATGTGGCCAAGGAGATCGACCACATTCTTGTCAGCACACGATGGAGGATCCTCCAGAACTGCAGGGTTTACTGGAGTGCTGAGTTCTGTGGCACCGACCATAGGCTGCTTGTGGCTACCCTGCGGGTCCACTTCAAAACTCCCCGTCCCTCCAGTGGCCACCCTAAGGTGTTTCACTTGGACAGACTAAGGGAGGAGGAGTGTGCCCGTGGGTTCGCCACGGCAGTCTCTGACCGATTCACAGAAACCAGCAACCTGACGGACCCAGTTGCTCTGTGGGAGTCCTTCATGCGTGTAACACTCGAAGCAGCTCAGGAGTCCATTGGCGTACGCCCAAGGACAAGGCAGAATACCATCTCCCTGGAGACATTAGAGGCCACTGAAGCGTGTCGCAAGGCTCGGCTGAATGGGAATCAAGTCTTGCGTCGTTCCATGGTGCGTAGGGCTCAGACACTGCTGAGAAGGGACAAGGAACAGTCTATCAGGAATCTTGCTGAGGAGGTTGAAGGCCATTTCTTGGCAAATGACCTTCGCCCTGCCTACCAAGCCCTGAGAAAACTGAACCCTAAGCCCTCCTCACAGATGACTGCAGTCCGATCAGCGGATGGACGGATCATCTCAGATCATGTTGGGGTTCGTGAACGTTGGGCTGAGTATTTTGAACAGTTGTACCAGGTGGACCCTCTAACAGTTAGCTTGGATGCAAGTGATGTCGCAGTGCCTGTGCCGGACCCACCCATCAGCGAGGAACCTCCTACCCTAACAGAGGTTAGGCTGGCGATTTCCAAGCTGAAGAGTGGGAAAGCTTCAGGCATATGTGATATCCCTGCTGAACTGCTAAAGGCTGGGGGTGAACCTATGGCTCGGGGCCTGCATACAGTCCTGACTGCCATTTGGCAGTCTGGTACCATTCCCCCTGACCTGCTGAGGGGCGTGGTCATCCCTCTCTGGAAGGGGAAGAGGGATCGATGGGACTGTAGCAACTACCGTGGCATTACACTGCTCAGCATACCAGGCAAGGTTCTCGCCCACATTCTTCTGAAACGGATCCGCAACCACCTACTGAGGCACCAGAGACCGGAGCAGTCTGGATTTACTCCTTGCAAGTCCACAATAGACCGTATACTAGTGCTTCGAGTAATTGTGGAACGCCGTCGTGAGTTGC
Source organism: Penaeus monodon (assembly GCF_015228065.2). Lineage (NCBI taxonomy): Eukaryota > Metazoa > Arthropoda > Malacostraca > Decapoda > Penaeidae > Penaeus > Penaeus monodon. Next base: position 106,508 of record NW_023662327.1, on the reverse strand, counting down.
TTGCAACCTACATCGACCTCAAGAAGGCGTTTGACTCGGTGCATCGGGAATCGCTATGGGAGATCCTGAGGCTCAGGGGAATTCCGACACAGATTATTGGCCTGATAGCAAGCCTCTATACTGGTACTGAAAGTGCTGTAAAGTGTGGTGGGGGTATGTCGAACTTCTTCCCTGTTAATTCAGGGGTGAGGCAAGGCTGTGTCCTTGCACCCACACTTTTCAACACTTGTATGGACTGGATAATGGGCAGAGCTACTAGCCAAAGTCAGTGCGGAGCAACACTAGGCAATATTAAGGTCTCAGACCTTGACTTTGCCGACGATGTTGCCATCCTATCTGAGTCCTTGGAGTCACTTGTGGCGGCTCTTGATGCATTTAGCAATGAGGCGAAGCCCCTAGGCCTAGAGGTCTCCTGGACCAAGACCAAGATTCAGGACTGGGGGCCTGTTAGGGGAACCCGTTCAGTCGATCCATGCTTGCGGCGAGGACGTTGAAGTCACAGAAAGTTTTACATACCTTGGAAGCGTAGTCCATATCTCTGGGTTGTCAGACCAGGAAGTCAGTAGACAGATTGGTCTGGCAACAGGAGCCATGAACTCGATCAACAAGAGCGTTTGGAGATGTCGGTACCTATGCAGAAGGACCAAGCTGCGTGTCTTCAAGGCCTTGATACTTCCAGTTTTGCTCTATGGAAGCGAAACCTGGACGCTATCCAGTGCCTTGGAGTCTTGCCTTGATGCCTTTTGTAACAAGTCCCTTCGCCGGATCATGGGGTACAGTTGGCAGGACCACGTGTCCAACCGGCGGTTACACCGTGAGACTGGCATGGGACCTGTTACTTGCATAATCCGGGATTGCCAACTCAGGCTATATGGCCACCTAGCTCGTTTCCCTGGGGACGACCCTGCCCATCAGGTTGTATCTCTGCGAGACAACCCTGGGTGGAGGAGACCTGTGGGACGTCCTAGGAGATCATGGCTTGGGCAGCTCGACGAGACCTGTCGCGAATAATTAGAGATGGGCCGTGTGCCTGCCTGGAGACTCGCCTCGAGGGATCCTCGTGGCTAGAAGCGAAGGGTGGATGCGGCCATGCGCCCCCGTCGGCGTTAGCCCCTTGATGATGATGAAAAACAATAATGATAATAATAATAGTATAATAATAATAATAATAATAATAACAATAATAATAATAATAGTGATAGCAATAACAATAATAATAAGGATAATGAAGATAATAATAATAGTAATAACAACAACAACAACAATGATTTTCTAACAATTATTTATATCATTATTTTATATTATTTATATCATTATTCATATCGTTATTATTGTAATTATTACAGATATAATAAGCTTTTTTTCAATTATACTAATAATAAAGGTAATAATAATGATAATAATAATAATAATAATAATAATAATGATAATAATAATATAAAGACAATAAATATTATTATTATCATTATTTTATTATTATAGTTATAATAGATTTGTATGTAATAATACAAATAATAAAAGTAATAATAGGAGTAAGAATAAGAATATTAATGATAATAATAATAATGATGATGAAATAACAATAATATAATAATAATAATAATAATAATAATAATAATAGCATTAATAATAATAATGATAATAATAGTAATGATAATGATAATAATAATAATAATAATAATAATAATTACTGTTTATTATTATCATTATTATCATCGTTATCATAATTATCATCGTTATCAAATCATTATCATTATTATTATCCTCTTTATCATTGTTGCAATTATTATCATGAATATCATCATTATTATCATTATTATTGCAATTATTGGAGTTATATTTTCTTTGTAATTTTACTAATAATAACAATAATATCAATTAAGATAACAATAAAAATAACAATAATAACGATTTTATAAAAATTATTTATAATCATTTTTTTTATTATTATCGTTATAATAATAAAATAATGATATAAGAAGAATGATAAGAACAACAATATCATAATAAATATTATTATTATTATTATCATTATTATTGTTATTATTACAGTTACAATAGACTTCTATGTAATAATACTAATAATATAAGTAATAGTAATAATAATAAGACAATACTGATGATAATAATAATAATAATAATAATAATAATAATAATAAAAAGATAAAAATAATAATAATAATAATAATAATAATAATGATAGTAATAATAATAATAATAATAATAATTATTATTATTGTTATCATCATCATCATCATCATCATCATCATCATCACAATCATAATCCTATTAATCATAATAATAATGATAATAATAATAATAATAATAACGATAATAATAATAATAATGATAATGATAATGATGATAACTACAACAACAACAGCAACAACAATAATAATAATAATAGTAATAATAATAATAATAATAATAATAATAATAATAATAATGTTACGCCGGCCGCCTCGTCTCTCTGCCACCAACACAAGGCAGGCTAGGCAGACGGCGTGCTATCCACAGGTCGTGAACATTGAACAGCTCCAAGAGGCACCAGCACCACAGCGTCCCAGAACACCACGAGAGGAAACGCCAAGTGGCGAGGCAGGGCACGAAATAAACACAAAATGACAGTCTTTCCTTTATTTACACAAGTTATTTACCCGTACACTTTTCTATAGGCACAATACAGGGGGAAACCAGCATGTCACACTGCACGCTACAGCTTATAACAGAGCAACACACAGTTATATCAGGTCACAAAGGCACACACGAGGTCTTCACAGGAGCAGCACCCAACTCCGTCTCTCTTGGCTTGTTCCTCCGCTCCTCCGCTCACAGCCAGCTGCGTCATGTTTGCCCAGGTCCCTTCATGTTAACACATGCCCAGGTCATCCTTTTCATGTTAACACATGTTTCACACAGAGACAAAGACCCACTGGCGTAGCACTATCCCCCCCTATCAAGCAGACGACCCGTCTGCTCTGTCATATCTAAACCTGAAACAAACTACAGAAAATTTAAATAAAATCAGTTCTCAGAAACACAAAAATCTTTCATCCAGCGCGGCTTTCTTCGCTCTCGCTGGGTCTCTCTGGAGGAGGTGTGGGCGGCGGTAGATTTGGCAGTGGCAACAAGAGGGGTATCTCCTGTCACAAGACCTGGCTCATGGTAACCATTGACGTCTGCTGCATCGCCCTCACCGTCCAAATGCTCGTCCTCATCTCGGTCAGCGTCTGCCACGTCCTCATCGCCGCTACTGGGGCTAACTTCATCTTCTTTTTCACCATGGCCCCAGGAGTAGCTTCCTGGCCCATGGTAACGCCACAGCCGGTCCACGTGGACAACAGAGGGTCGTTTTCCGCCCTCTGCGAATTCCGATGGGTGACATCAGAGAGGGCCGCTACCACGTGTATGGCCCCTCCCAGGGGCTCTGTAGCTTCGGCGAGAGCCCTCGCTTCCGACGCGGGTTATGCAGCCACACTCTGTCACCTATGTTGTACCTCACTTCCCTCATGCGCCGGTCATAGGTCTCCTTCATGGCATGGCCGGCTACCTTGAGCTTGCCACGCACTCGTCGGGGGCACCTCCACCAGGTTAGTGGCGCTCCGGTGCGCCAAGTCTTCGAGGAAGTCAGGCAACGGCCCCACACCAACCAACTCCCTCGCTCCCCCGACGACTCTTCTGGATGCTCCACTTCCTTACAAGTGCCCAGCTTTGAAACCAGGTGGCACCTTCTGGGCCTTATCGGAGAAGTTAGCTACCAACACTGTAACTAACCCCTCCCCTGGTCCAACAAGGCTCCGCCCAACCGCTAACGCCATCAGCCAGCTGCAGGTTTTGAATGGGCTCCACGGGCCCTCTACTCCACGTATCACTCTTGACAGTCGACCCGGATTCTAGACTCTGTCCTGGGGGCAAGGTGCAGTCGCTCAGCCGTAACTACCTCTGCGCAGCCAATCTCTGGAAGCAGGGTACTCTTCACCGTGCCCTTCACCAGCTTCCGTCCAAGGGTCGACACAACGCCTTACTCTGCGTCAGGTAGTCAAGGCCCAGCAAGCAGTGCTCGTCCAGATCGGCCACATACACCGGCAGCCGCTGCACCGTGCTGCCCACGCCAATACG
>NW_023662327.1:62389-97389 GCF_015228065.2 Penaeus monodon | reverse complement strand
TGTTACAAAACTGTCTTAGGTCTGCATGAGTCGCGTTTTTGTGAGGACATGTCTGGGTTATGTTGAGTGCTGTGTACTTCATGTTTTTTTTTTTTTTTTTTTAATGTGTGTGATAAAAATGATGTAATATGATAAAAGTTTTTTTTTTTTGGGGAAAAAACACTAAAAAAAAATCAAAATGTTAATGTTCAAAATTAAATATTAATAAAAATGATAAAAATAGTAATATTATCAATTGAAAAAAAAAAAAAAAAATAAATAAAAAAAATATATTAAAAAAAAAGTATAGTATACAATATTAAAATAAAAATGATAATAAAAATGTAAAAAATGATAAGATAATAGAAATTGGATGGTAAAATGTAATTTTTTGGAAATGAAAATGGAAAGATGATGTTTTATTGAAAACAACAAAATAATGTAATATTCAGCATTTCAAATTTTAGATATTTCCTTGAATTAAAAACGGGGGAACGGTAAAAAAGAGAACGAGAATATAAAGGGGGGGAAAAAGAAGAATATATATATATATATTATATATATTATATAATATAAAAAGATAAAGAAAAGGAAAAGAGGATAAAGAAGAAGACAGAGAAAGGAAAGGAGAAGAGGAAAGAGAAGGAAAAAAAAAAAACTGGGATGAATAGCGTACAAAAAATAAAAAATCAAGAGGGTGGGAGAGAGAGAAAGGGAAAGAGAATGATAAAGAGAAAAGTGGAAGCAAGAGAATTAAAGGAAGAAAGAAAAGGGAAAAAAGGGGAGAGACGGGGTGGAGCGGGGAGTACCGGAGTGCAGGGCCTTTCGTACGCTTTTTGGGTCCGGTGCATGACCCGGGGCACAGCAGCCCCCTTTGGGGAGAACTCCGGTCCTCGATACCCGCCTCCTCCGGGACCCCGTCTCTCTGCGGGCAAAATGCCTCCCAAAGGAAAAAAGGACGAAACGTCTTGACACGGGGAGGCGGCTGTTCGCTCGTTTAGTCGTTCGTTCGTTACCTTTCTCTTCATATTATATTTTTAAATTAATATATATATATTATATTAATATTTTATATATAATATATTTTTATATTATATATTTTTGGGGTGTGTGTGTGTGTGTGTGGTGTGTGTGTGTGTGTGTGGGGGTGTTTCACTACTTGTTTTATTTTGATATTTTTGTTGGTGGGTCTGTCTGCTCACTCTCACTCATTCACCTCCCTCTCTCTCTATTTATCTTTCTCTCCCCCGAACCGTTTTAAATCTCGTTAAGTCGGTTCTTTTGTTAAGGTTAGGTTCAGTTATTTTAATTGGGTTAGTTGTTGGGTCCAGATGGTTGGGGTTTTGGGTTTTAAATTTGGGGTAGGGGGAAATTTTGATTGTTAAATGTAGTTGATGTTAGTTCAGGTTCAATTAGGCTATTAGCTAGTTAGGTTAGATTAGGTTTAGAAAGGTTTATTTTTGGTTTAATTAGGTTGTATTTTGGGGAAATTATTTGGTTTGGTTAAGTATTTTCGTTAGTTTGTTGGGATCATTTACTTTATTTTACTTATGTTATTTGGGTTTGTTAATTAAGATTGGTTTATTTGGGTTTATTTGAGTATGTTATTTTTGGTGGTTAGGTTAAAAAATGATGGATTACATTTATTACTTGGGGTTTTAAAATAAGAAACTTAAAAAAAGTAACTACCCACCCAAACCACAACCAACCAAAACCAAACTTAACAAAACCCTAAACTAACCTAAACAAACTAAACTAAATACCTTTCGAAAACTAATAAACCTAAACCCAGCTGCTAACGTGAGCTCCTAACTTAAACCCACCTAATTTTACAAAATTAAAATAATCTAACCCTAACTCATCTAAACCCACCACCAAACCAAAAATTTTAAATAATCAACCTTCCAAAAATAACTAAAACCCCAAACCCACCTTAATCTAACCTAACCTAAAACCCAAAAATAATCCCAATCTAACCCAACCCAAAACATAACTAAACCCAAAATAATCTAACTTAAACCCACCTAAACCCATTTTAGTATATAACTAAACCTAACCTAATAAGCTAAAGTAATCTAAAAAAACCTTTTCCTAACTAAAAATAATCTCACAAAACGAACTAAACCCAACCCAAACTAGCCCAAAAATAACTTTTGCTACTGAAGTTTTGTAAAATTCCCAACGAACAAACATCTTCCTAACCCAACCTAAAAAACCAAAACGAATTTAAATAAGCAAAACACGAACTAAACTAACCAATTTTATTTAATCTAACCAAACCAACTTCTTTTACCCTAGTATAGCAAAAATTAACCCAAACCATACTGTTATAGATTAAACTAACAAACCCACCGAAAACCCAATCTAATATAACACAACACAAAGTAACAAACCTTCCTGACCTAAAAAACTGAAATTTAAATGAAAGGAACCTAATCCCAAAAAGAAAACCCGAACTAACTATCCTAAACTACATAAAAAATAGAAAACAAAATAGATAAACCCAAACATTAAAAACCCAATCTAAAAAACAACCGGGAAAAAACTAAACCTATTCTAAACTAATACAACCCAGAAACTAAAAACCCAACCTGCCTCCAAAACTAACCCAAATAAAAAATTAATAAACCTTAATAACCTAACGTTCCCAACCCCCAAATAAACCCAACTAGCAAAAACAAACATAATCTATCCCAAATAAAATTAAAATAAACCTTAACTAACCCAACGTATCCTAACCCCTAAACCCAAACTAGCATAAAATAAATAATCCCTTTCCCCAAAAAACTTCAGCTAAACCCAACCAAAACCAACCCACCCAACTTAAAAAAACTAACCCAACCTAACCCAACAAGAACTTACCAAACCAATCTACCCCTTTTAAGCCTACCCACGTATATAAAAAAATAAACTAACCTAACGTAACTTAATTAAATAGATATAAGGGGAGTGGATACAAGATGATACATGGGGATGGAGGTTGCTGCAAGAGATGGAGGTAAAAAGAAGACAAAACGTTTTTGGGGGGATTATAACTAAAGGTAATAGTAGTAATAAATAAATGTAGGGAGAAAATGGGGAAAAGCCCTTACTAAATGGTCTAAACAAGATATATCCTTATACCACAGAAACACTTCACATATAAAAAATAAATAGATGATAATATATATTAATATATATAATTTTTATATATATATAAAATATTATTAATAAACAATTGTATATATACTGTACAATCAGCACAAAAATATGGATAATACATTCTACCTATCTATTTATCTATCACTCTTCATCTTCTATATATGTGTGTTGTGTGTTGTAATTTGTGTGTGTGTGTGCCCCCTTGCCCCGCCCCTCTCTGCGGGCGCACCCCCAAAAGCAGGGGCTCCACCCCCCCCGGCGCCTCTCTTTCCCCCCACACCTCCACTGGCACTAAACTCCCCCCCCACATAGAGGCTCGCCATGGCTTCCCGAATGGGGGGGAAGTGGGGCTCGACCGGAAGGGGGCCCCCCATTGGTCACCGCAGGATCTTCTCCCCATTGGCTGGGGAAAACGACGCTGCTCGAGGGGGCAGCCGGAGACTCGGGGGAAAAAAGAAAAAGGAAAAGCCTCCAAATAGACGAAGCAAAAAGGGAAAATGAAAAAGAAAAGAAGACAAAAGGGGGAAAAAGCGATCCCAAAAAAAAGGAACAAAAAAGAAGAAAAAGTTAATAAAGATAATAAGAAGAAAAGAATAAGTTGAAAAAAAGAGAAAAAGGAAAATGGGAAAAAAAAATATAATATATATATATTATATTATATATATTATTAATTGTAAGAAAAAAACAGTACTGAAAAACCTAAAATTAAGATTAAGAAAAAAAAAAAAAAAAACGTGAAGAATTTTTAGAAGATAAAAAAAATTTAAAAAACATAAGCGGGGGGGAAGAAAAAATCAAAAATTTTGAAAAATGATTGCAAAAAACTAAAAATATAATGAACAATGAATAAATCAGGAGTAAAAAAAAAAAAAAAAGGAAAATTCAGTATTCATCATGAAAAATTAAAACGAAGTTTAAAAAATTACAAACAAAATAGAATAAAAAGACTGTCCCCAAACAAGTTTTTCTGCAGGTAAAAAGGGAAAAAATACACAAAGGGAAACCAAATGAAAGATGAATACCGAATGACAATATGGCACCAAGAACAATAAAAACCAGATGACTGTGAAACCAAAAGGGCAACATAACCAAAATGGCAAAGGGAAACCAAAATAAAAATTTGACGATAAATTACAATGACAGAATGACAGTGGCAACCGAAGGGCAATAGGGCAACCCAAAAAAATTATGCCAAAAATTTTGAAAACAAAAATGGCATGAAAACCCGGGAAAAACAAATGGCCCCCGAATGATATGACAACCATAATTGCATGAAATCAAAATTTACATGGCAACAGAAGATTTGAAAAAGGAAACCCCTAGACAATATGAAAACCCAAAAATACAGAATGGCTCAGAATGACATACTCATTTCTGATTTTTCTTGGCTAGGTTTTGTCGTTTTGTTTGCTTAACAGTCTAATCCGCAAATTTTGCCAGTAATGCCCATTCTCCAGGGTGTCCAGTTCTATTTTTTCCAAATAAAAACATTTTTTATCATTTGGGGTGCATGCTTTTTGTACCTTTCATACGTTAAGATATAAACTTTCATTAGCTTGGGAAAAGTTTTAAAAGAATGTTTTCTTTCATTTTAAAAATACTAACCCCTAAACATAAAGGGGCAGTCCCGACGAAGTTTGAAAAATTTTTTTTTTTCCCCATGAAGGGGTGGGCGGACCCTCCCCTTCGGCAAATCAGGGGTTTCCATTTTTGGGAGAATAAAGGGGGGTTTTATCAGAGGTGAGCTACACAGTCCTTCAAGCGCCTTTTGCATATAAATTTTTGCTTGACGGTTGGGTTTCCCTTTGATTGGGATGACGGTCCCCCACGCAAGGGAGTCGAGCACTAGGTCCGTTTTCCCCGTTTTTTTCAAACCCCTAAAAGAAAATTTGACTCCCCTGAGTTTCCTCATCGTTTTCTATTGGGGGGTTCTGATGATTTTAAATTTTTTACTTCCGATAAAAAATCATATATATTATATAACATATAAAAATCTAATGATAAACACCAACAGATTTTTACTCATTATATCATGAATCATCATTATTTCGTTTCATTATCTTTATAAAATTCATCATCATTTTCACATTTCTGCATATTATCATCATTTTTGCAATTATATCTAATTTTTCCAAATTTTTGCGATACTAAACAACACAATAAAATAGTAATAAAAAATAAAAATAAATAAAAACGATTTTAATCATTTTTTATATCTTATTTTAATTTTATCGTTTTTCTGTAATAATTTTTTGTTATAAAAATTATTTTTGCAATTTGACTAGTAAAAGTAATAATAATATAATAATAACAATAAAATCAATAACAATATTAAAACGACTTTTTTTCTTATTAAATATTTTAATTTTATTGTTATTATTCAGTTATAATTATTTTGGTAATAATATAATAAAAAAAAAATAATAATAATTATAATAATAATAATAAGGGAGTAGTGGTAGAGTAGTAGCAGTAAAAATAATAAAATAAAATAATAATAATAAAAAAAATAATAATAATAATAATAAAAAAATAATAATGTAATATTAAAATATTAATAAACATCAAAAATTATCAACATTTTCCCTTAAAATTTTACTTTTATCATATTATTTCATGATCATACAAATTGGGAATTTTAATTATTACCCTAATAAAAGCCAAAATCATATAGAAATCCCAAAAAACGTCTTTTTTAAAATACTCTGAAAAAAAGGTATATTTCGTAGATTTGCGCATTTTTGATCTTGGGGTTTTTTTTTTTCCTTTTTTTTTATAAATATGGACCAATCCCGTTTTATATAAATTTTTATCTGATTTTTCCTTTATTATGTTTTCATTCATAATTACTTATCATCTCATTATCATTATTGCAATTTTTTATCCCCCAATTTTGGGAAAGACTGCGTTATAAAGTATATTTTTTCAACTATCTAATAACAAAAAAACAAAAATTTAGATTCCGTTATTATCTCATTATTATCATGATTATCTCATTTTACGTTTTTATCATATTATATCATTATTTTCAATTATTATTCATTTTTTGAAATATTTCATCGTTATTGGGAAATTTTTATTTTCACTATTGCAATTATTTTTTATCACATGCAATTTTTATCATTATTATTTCAAATTTTTGAGTTTTAATGTATATCTTTGCAACTATTTAATGAAACAATAATATTTGTATAAAAATAATAATTTTAATATTTTTTTGGTAATAAACTAATATAAAAGTAAAAAAAAAAAAATAAAATTAATAAAAATAATAAATAAAAAAATAAAAAGTAATAAAAAACAAAAAATAATAATAAAAAATTAATAATAAAAAAATGAAAAAATAAAAATTTAAAAATAATAAAATAATAATAAAAAATAAAAAAATAATAATAACAACATTATTAATAAATTAAAAATATTTAGATTTACAAATGTTATCAAATTTTCTTTTTAAATTTACTTTTTTTATCATTATTTTCTTGATTTAAAACATTCGGAATTATTATATTTTGCCAATAATTACAAAAAATATGAAATCGAAAAAAAAACGTCATTTTTTTAGTGTATTTTTCCGCTTTCCCCCGCTTTGGGGTTTTTTTTTTTTTTTACCTTTTTTTATTAATATGGAAACTTTTGTTATTCATGATTATTTATCATGATTATCATATGATTACATCAAATCATTAAAATTTCACATTATTAAATTATCTTTATTGCAATTTTATCATTATTATTGCAATTTTTGCAGTTATTGTATTTTTGCAAAATTATAATAAAACAACAATAAAAAAATAGAATAACAAAAAAATAGCAATAAAACGATTTTATAAGCATACTTAATAATAATTTTTATTAATATCGTTATTACTGTAATTATTACTGTTATAATAATATTTTGCAATTATACTACTAGTAAAAATAATAATAATGATAATAATCACAATAATAATTTAATAACAATAGTATAACGCTATTTTTTTTTTTATCATTGTTATTATTATAGTTATAATATATTTTAGTAAAATACTAAATAAAAAAAATTATAAAAGTAACAATAAAGAAATAATAAGATAATAATAATGATAATAATAATATATAATAATCATCATACATCATCATCTATCATCATCATCATCATCATCATCATCATCATCATCATAAAATATTATCAAAATTCTCTTTATTCTCACTGGTTATCACCCATTTTTGCATGATTAATACAATTCTGGTAACTATTATCATTATCAACCTAATAATTGCCAAAATCATTATAGAAATCGAAAAAAACATCATTTTAGATTATACTCTCAATAGGCTATATTTCGCTAGATTTTGCCGCTTTTGGGATTTTTTTTTCTTTTACCATTTATTATCATATATGGATACAATTCCTTTTATCATGATTATCATCATGATTGTCCATCTTTAAATTATCATTATCATCATGATTATCATCATTATTATCATTACCATCGTGATTATCATTCCCATCGTGATTATCATTTTTATCATTATCATCATGATTATCATCATTATTATCATTATCCTCATGACTACATCATTATTGCAATTATTATAAATCATTATTGCAATTATCATCATTTTATTCCAATTATTATCATCATTATTGCAATTAATATCATTATTCCCCTAATAATTGGCAAATTATCACAGAAATCCTTATAACTTAATTTTGGAGTAAAATTTCTGAAAATAATATATTTCGTTAGATTTTGCCGCTTTTTGACTTTGGAAAAAAAAATATTTTACCTTTTTTTTATCATCATTATTATCATGATTTTCAGATTATTATTGTTATCATTATCATTATCATCAATATTATCATCATTATCATCATTACTGCAATTATTTCATCATTATTGCAATTATTATCACTATTATTGCAATTATTGTAGTTATAATGTATATTTTTGCAACATACTAATAACAACAACATAATAATAGTAATAACAATAATAAAAAACAATAATAATGATTTTATAATCATTATAATCATTACCTTCTCTATCCCAAAGCTTACCGAATTTTTGAACGAGGTATATGACAGCGGACAAATCCCAGAAGATCTCAGCAAATCTATTTTCATAGCCCCCCCAAAGGGAAAACTGGCGTAATTGAATGTGAATTACACAGAACGATTAGCCTAATGACCCATGTGATAAAATTCTACTCCGCATTCTGATGATGAGAGCAAGAAGTAAGTTTAAAACCTGAGATAGGAAAAGAACTTTTGGTTCGTAAAGTTTGCTGGCACAATGAATGCGATCTTCGTACTGAGAATCTATCAGAAATAGCTATCGAGATGCTTAAGTATTTATACGTGTGCTTTATTGATTATACAAGACTTTTGATAAAGTGCAACATGAAGAGCTTTCAATAGCTATGAAGTTTAGATCGGATGGAAAGGATTTAGAGTTTGCGTAACCTCTACTGGGAACAACGGCATGCATGCGGGGTTCATACCCAACATTAGAAGAGGCTTTCGACAGGGAGGTGTGTTTAGCCCGATCTCTTTAACCTTTCAGTGAGATTATCCTTCGTGAAATATAACATTACAAAGGTTTTTATCGGAGGCCACAATTTAAAACAACTTGAGTATGCCGACGTACTTGTTGATTGCAGAGTCAGAAGAGAATCTGAAAGAAACTAGACAAAGTAGTTGAAGCCAGCGAAAAAAAGGGGATTTACCATAAACTGTAGATAGACAAGAATGAATGTTAATCAGCAAACAAAAAGTGTTAAACAGTGTAAGATACGGATTGGTGACATCTTGATAAAACAAGTATAGAAATTCAACTATTTTGGCAGCATGAAAAACGGAAGATGGCAAATATGATCAAGAAATTAGAAGACGAATTGGAATGGCAAAAGCTGCTTTTGAAAAACTGGGAAAAAATAATGAAAAAAAAAAAAAAATCTCTATGTCAACAAAAATCAGAATGCTGAACTGTTATGTGTTTTTCATCCTCACGTAGGGTAGCGAATGCTGGACTTTTTCCCACAGGATATGGAGAAACGAATGAATCGGCAGAGATAGGGTTTTCTCAGGAGAATGTTGAGAATATTTGGACAGAATAAAATGTAAAACCCAGGAAGTGCTGGAGAGAGCAGGAACAAAGCGTTTTTTTCTGAAGAACATCCGAAAAGACAGTTGGAATTTTTGGGGAAACACGTAATGCAAAAGGGAAAGAGCTAGAACATCTTAGCATGACAGGAAAGGGATCGATGGAAAACGAAGCAGGGGCAGACAAAGATAACCTACACAGCAAGCATAAGCAGATGGACGAGTATAACGGAACGAGAAATTTTGAAGACCACAAAAAGACAGAAAGAGGTGGAAATCCATGATCGCCAACGTCCTTGTGGGACAGGGCACTTGAGAAGAAGAAGAATCTAACATAGCAAAATGTTTCTAACTTAAACTACCCTTATGATTCTAATTTAACCTAATTTAACGTAACAAATTTTAAACCCAACCCAATAAAAACAACCCAACTTATCCTTATCTACCTAACTAACAAAAAAAGGCAGAGAGGGATAGCAAGAACAAGAGAGAGAGAGAGAGAGTGAGGAAGAGAAAGAGGGAGTCAGAGAGAGGTAAAAAGGAGCAAGCGAAATGTCTAAGATAAAGAGAGAGAGGGAGAGAGAAACAAAAAGCAAGGGGAACAGAGAGAGGAACGGTAGCGGTAGAAAGATGGAGAGAGAAAAAAAAGAGACAGAGAGAAAGAAAGAGAGACAGAAAGATGAATATACATATATATATAATAATGATAATGATAATAATGATGATAAGATAATAATAATGATAACATGATGATAATGATGATAATAGCAGGAATGTGTCCCTATATGATAAAAAAGGTAAAGAAAAAAAAATCCCAAAAGTCGGAAAATATTGTTATTATTATTGTTATTACTATTATTATTTTAGTTGTTATTAGTATAGTTGTAAAAAATATATATAACTGCAATAATTGCAAAAATAATATAATAATTGCAATAATGATGATAATAATTGCGATAATATGATAATGATGATAATGATGATGATAACGAATAATGATTGATAATCATGATAATAATGAGGATAATTACAGGATTGTGTTTCATATAATTTAAAAAAAAAGGTAAAAGAAAAAAAATCCCAAAAATCAAAAGCGGGAAATCTAGCGAAAATATAGCCTTCTGAGAATATACTCCAAAATGACGTTTTTTTCGATTTCCTTTTATGATTTTGGCAATTATTAGGGTAATAAAGATAATAATTACCAGAAACTGTATTAATCATGACAATAATGATGAAAAAAAATAAAATATAACTGCAATAATTGCAATTTTAATGATAATAATTGCAATAATGATGATAATGGGGATGATAATGATAAAATGATGAAACGATAATAATGAGGATAATCATGAAAATAACGTGATAATAAAAGGAATTTTGTTCATATATAATAAAAGACGTTTTTTCGATTTCTATAATGGGTTTTGGCAATTATTAGGGTAAAAATGATTTAATAATTACCAGAATTGTATTAACATGACATAATAATGATAAAGAGAAAATAAAAGATTTTTTTAAACATTTGATAATAATTAATATTATTAATATTTTCATTATTATTATTTTTATTGCTGTTTTATTATTATATTATTATTATTATTATTATTATTCATTATTATTATTATTTTTATTATTACTTTTATTATTAGTATTATTACCAAAAAAAAAATTATAAAGTAATAATAACAATAATAATAAAAATAAGTATACTAATAAATAGTCTTATAATACTGTTTTGATATTATTAATGTTATTATTCTCATTATTATTATTTTTAGTAGTAGCATAATTGCAAAAATTATTTAAAATTAATAATTACAGTAATAACGATATTCATTAAAATAATGATTTTAAAAAATGATTATAAAAACATTATTATTGTTTTTATTATTTTTATTACTATTATTATTGTTGTTATTAGTATAGTTGCAAAAATAAAAAATTATAAATGCAATAATTGCAATAATAGTGTAATAATTGCAATAATGATGATAATAATTGCAGTAATGATGATAATGATGATGATATTGATGATAATGATGATGATAACGATAATAATCATGAAAATCATGATAATAATGATGATAATAAAAGAAATTTTGTCCATATATAATAAATAAAGGGAAAGAAAAAAAATCCCAAAAGTCGAAAAAGCGGCAAAATCTAACGAAAATATTATTTTCAGATTATACTCGAAAAATTACGTTATAAGGATATCTATGATGATTTGGCAATTATTAGGGTAATAATGATATTAACTGCAATAATGATGATAATAATGGAATAAATAATTATGATTTAAATTTCAATAATGATGATAATAATTGCAATAATGATGATAATCATGATGATAATGATAATAATGATGATAATCATGATGATAAGGATTATAATGATGATAATCATGATGATAATGATAATAATGATGATAATCATGAGGATAAACGTGATAACAGTAATTGTATCCATATATGATAATAAATGGTAAAAGAAAAAAAAATCCTAAAAAGCGGCAAAAAACTAGCGAAATATAGCCTATGGAGAGTATAAACTAAAATGTATTGTTTTTTCGATTTCTATAATGATTTTGGCAATTAATAGGTTAATAATGATAATAATTACCAGAATTGTATCAATCATGACAATAATGATGATATCCAGTGAGAATAAAGAGAATTTTGATAATATTTGATGATTATTAATATTATTATTATTATTATTATTATTATTATTATATTATTATATTTATTATTATTATTATTATTTTTATCATTGTTATTATTATTTTATTATCATTATTATTATCATTATTATTTTCTTTATGTTACTTTATAATTTTATATTTAGTATTATTACTAAAAATAATATAACTATAATAATAACAATGATGATAAAAAAATAATAGTCGTTATAATATTTTTATTAATATTATTTTTGTGATTATATCATTATTATTTTTACTAGTAGTATAATTGCAAAAATAATTATTTTTTACAGTAATAAAGATATTTAAAGAAAAAATTATATAAATAATGATTAAAATCGGTTTTATTGTTATTATTATTGTTATTACTATTTTATTGTTCTTGTTATTAGTATAGTTCAAAAAATATACATTTTAACCGCAATAATTGCAATGATGATGATAATAATTGCAATAATGATGATAACGATTTTAATAATGATAATAATAATGATAATAATGATGATGATAATGATGATAATAATCATGTAATAAAAGAAATTATCTCCCTATATAATTAAAAGGTAAAAGAAAAAAATCCCAAAAGTCGAGAAAGGGCAAAATATACTCCAAAAAAGACGTTTTTTTTTTTTCTACTATGATTTTAGCAAATTTTTAGGCTAATAATGATAATAATTACCGAAATGTATTAATCAAGACTTCGTGATAATAAAAGTGAGAAATAAAGAGAATTTTGATAACATTGTTGAATCTCAATATTATTAATATTTTCATTATTATTTTTTTAATTATTTATTATTATTATTATTATTATTATTATTATTATTATCTTATGTTGTTGTTGTTGTTGTTGTTGTTATTACTTTTTATCATCATTATTATTATTATTATTATTATCATTATTATTATTATTATCATTTTTTTATTATTACTTTTATTATTAGTATTTTGACCAAAAAACTTTTTATAATTATTATTGTTATTACTAATATTATTGGTTGCTATTGTATAGTTGCTAAGATATACATTATAACTGCAATAATTGCAATAATAATGATAATAATTGCAATAGTGATATGATAATTGCAATAACGATGATAATATTTGAAATAATGATGATAATAATTTTCAATAATTTTGATGTAAATGACGATAATATGATAATAACGTGATAATGATGATAATCATGATAATAATAATGATAATAACAGGAATAATATTTGTTGTGCTGTTATTAGTATAGTTGCAAAAATATACATCATAACTGCATTTCATTGCAATTATGTTGATAATAATTGCAATAATGACGATAAAGAGATGTAATGAAATTATGACGATGATAACGTAATAATGATGATAATCATGATAATAATGATGATTAATAACAGGGATTGTGTCCATATAAAACCAAATGAAAGGTAAAAAAAAAAGTCGAAAAGCGACAAAATCTAGCGAAATATACCCTTTTTCAGAGTATACTCAACAATGACTTTTTTTCGATTTCTATGATGATTTCGTTTTCTATGATTACCAGATTTGTATTCATCGTGACAAAAATAATGATAAAAGTGGAATTAAGAAAATGTTGATAACTTTTGATGATTATTGATATTATTAATATATCATTTTTATTATTACTACAACTACTACTATTTACTATTATTATTATCATTCATTATTTTTTCTTTTTTTATTATTAGTATTATTACCATAAGATATATTATAACTGTAATAATAACAATAATATTATAAAATTTATAATATTAATAATAATAGCCGTTATAATATTATTATTGTATTATTGTTATCATTATTATTATTCTTACTAGTAGCATAATTGCAAAAAAAAATATATAACGTAATAATTACAATAATAACGATACAAATTAAATAATGATATAGATAATGATTATAAAATCGTTATTATTTTTATTATTATGTTATTACTATTATTATTTTGTTGTTATTAGTATAACTGCAATAATTGGAATAATAATGATAATAATTGAATAAAAGATGATGATAATTGGGAGTAATGAGGGATAATGATGATGATATTATGATAATGATGATGATAACGATAATAATGATAATCATGATAATTTTGTGTGTGTGTGCTTTATGTATATGTATATATATGTATATAGATATTTATTTATTTATATGTATATTTATAAATATATATATATATGAATATATAAATATATATATACATATATACATTTTACATATACTATAAGCACACACACAGATATATATACATATGTAAATATATATAATATATATCTTATATGTATATATACATATGCATATATTTTACATATGTGAATATATATACTATGCATATATATCATATGTAAATATATATACCTATATATCTATATGTATATATATATACATACATACTTACTTTACATTATGTGTGTATTATGTTTGTGGTTATGTATGTGTAAAATCTATGTTGTGTGTTTAAAAATATAGATAATTTATATGTATATATAATATATATGATTATTATCGGAAGTAACAAATTCAAAACCCCATCAGACAACCACCAATAGAAAAGCGATATGAGAGTCAGGCGAGTCAATTGTCTTTGAGGATTTGAAAAATTACGGGAAATCGTGACGATAGTGCTTGACATCCCTTGCGTGGCAGCCCACGCTCATCACAAAATCAAAGGAACCGAAACCGTAAATAAGCAAAAATTTATATGAAAACCCGGCGCTTTGAAGGATCATGTGTATGCTCACCATCTGATAAACCCGCACATTCATTCTCAACATATGGAAACCCGTGAATTTGCCGTAAGGAGAGGGTCTCGCCCATACCCCTTCAGATGGGAAAGACAAGAGTTTACAAACCTTCGTCGGCGACTGCACATTTATGTTCATAGGCTGTTTAGTATTTAGTATGAATGAAAACATTTTTTCAAAAACTTTCCTGAAAGCGTAATGAATAAGATTAGTATTTTAACGTACTGAAAGGTACAACGCATAGCCCACCCGAAATAATAATAAATGTTTCATGTGTGAAAAACTAAGAACTGGACACCATGGAGAATGGGCAGGTTACGGGCAAATTAGCGGATTAGACTGTTAAGCAAACAGCGACAAATCCTACCCAATGAAAACTTCAGAAATGACGTATGTCATTCTGATAGCCATTCTGTCTTTTTGGTTGTCACATTGTCATTAGGGTTTTGCCATATGTCATGTCATTCTAGTTGCCATGTAATTATGATTGTCATATAATTATGGTTGTCATATCATTCTGGGTGCCATTTCGTTATTCCGGTTGTCATGTCATCTTTGTTGTCAAATTATTGGCATAATTATGGTTGCCATATTGCCATTCTGGTTGCCATATTGCCATTCATGTCATTGTAATTCTGATCGTCATATGTGTTATTTGGTTACCATATTGGCCATTCTGGTTGTCATGTTGCCATTCGATTGCCACATTGTCATTCGGGTTGTATATTGTTCTCTGGTTGCCATATTGTCATTCTGGTATTCATTCTGTCATTCTGGTTGCCATATTGATGTATTTTTCCTTTGACTCTCGCATGAAAAACCATCTTGTATAGAGACAAGTCTTTTTTTTATTACTGATTTTGTTTGTAATATTGTGATCTTCGTGTTTTATTATTTTACATGACTGAATTACTAAATTTTCTCCTTTATTTTTTTTTTTATTCAGTTTTCATTGTCATTATATTTTCTAGTTATTTTTGCAATCAATTCTCAAATTATTGATTTTTGCTTCCCTTCCAGCTTATGTTTTAATCTTATTTTATGCTTCTCAAAATTCTTCACTTTCTTTTTTTTTTTATTCTTAATTTATGGTTTTCATGTATTGTTTTTTTTTTTTTCTTACAATTAATATATATATATTTATTCCTTTCCTTTTTCCCTCTTTTTATTCAACTTATTCTTTTCTTCTTATTATTATTATTAATCTTATTCTCTTCTTATTATTCCATTTTAATTGGATCGCTTCTTCCCTTTTCGTCTTCTTTTTCTTTGTCTCAATCTTCCCTTATTGCTTCGTCTTATTGGATGGCTTTTTCCCTTTTCGTCTTCTTTTTTTTCTTTGTCTCTTTCTTCCCTTATTGCTTCGTCTTTTTTGGATGGCTTTTTCCCCTTCTTCTGTTCCCTCCGAGTCTCCGGCTGCGCCCTCGAGCAGCGTTGTCGTTCCAGCCAAGGGGAGAAGACCCCCCGTGGATGATCCAATGGCGGGCCTCCTTCCTCTTTCGAGCCCCACCTCCTCCTCCATCTCGGGATGCCATTGGCCGAGCCTCTATATGGGGGGCGGAGCTTAGTACCAGTTGGAGGTGTGGCTGAGGGAAGAGAGGCGCCGAGGGGGGACCCTCCTGCTGTTGGGGGTGCGACCAACATGAGAGGGGGGCAGGGTCAGAGGCGCACACACACACAGACACACATACACACACACATACACATAGATAAATAGATAGATATAGATAGATAGTTTGATAGATAGATAGATAGGTAGATATGTTTTCATACATATGTGTGTCTGTATATGTACAGTATATATATATGCATATGTATATATAATAATATATATATATATATAATATATTATATATACATATATATATATATTTATTTATTTATTCATTTATCTATCTATTTATTTATTTATCTTATGTGTATGTGTTTCTTTGTGTATAAGTATGTATATATCTATGCTTTATATGACCATTAGCTAAGTAGCTATCTACCTACCTTCCTACCTACATTTATATCTACTACCTACATACTCCCGATCTAGTTATCTACCTACCTACGTATCTGTCTATCTATCTACCTACCCATCTCTCGTGCTAGTCAACCTTCCGCCCTGCCCATCTATCGATCTTTGTATCCACCTGCCTATATATCTTGGTTAGGTTAAGTTACGTTAGGTTTAGTTGTATTTTGTTATATTACGTTAGGGTAGGTTTGAATGGGTTAGATTTGGTTTGGTTAGGTTTCGTTAAGTTAGGTTAGGTTAGGTTAGTTTTATTTAAGTTAGGTATTTTTGGTTTTTGGTTAGGTTAGCTGAAGTTTAGTTGGGATAGATTATGTTATTTTATGCTAGCTTGGGTTTAGTTGGTGTTGGGGATACTTAGGTTATTTAAAGGGTTTTATATTAATTTTAGTTAGGTTAGATTTGGTTTAGGCTAGGTTGGGGTTTAGTTATCTTCGTTGTATTAGTTTAGAATAGGTTTAGTTTTGTCCTGTTATGTTATGTTATGTTAGATTAGGTTTTAAAAGGTTAGGTTTATCTATGTTGTGTTCTATTATATTATGTTAGTTTTTGGTATAGTTAGTTCAGGTTTCGTTGGATGAGGTTCCGTTAATTTAGATTCGGTTATTTAGGTCAGAGAAGGTTTAGGTACATTTTGTTGTGTTATATTAGATTAGTTTTCGTAGGTTAAGTTAGATTAATCTAAATTTAAATTGTATGGATTAGGTTAAGTTTTTCTATACTTTGGTATAGTAAGATATGGTTTTGGGTTTGGTTAGATTAAATTAAAATTGGTTAGGTTTAGTTTCGTTAGATTTGCTTTTTTTAAATTCGATTCGGTTTAGTTAGGTTAGGTTAGGATAGGGTTGTTTGTTACGTTAGGATTTTTTTAATATACTTCAGATAGCATAAGTTAGTTTTGGGCTAGTTTAGGTTAGGGTTTAGTTCGATTTGGTGAGATTACTTTAGTTAGGCAAGGTTATGCTAGATTACTTAGGCTTATCAGGGTTTGGTTAGTTATATGGGGTAAATAGGTTAGGTTTTGGTTAGGTTAGATCTTTAGGTTTTGTTATGTTTTAGGTTGGGTAGATTGGGATTAATTAGGTTTAGGTTAGGTTAGATTAAGGTAGGTTGGGTTAGTTAGTTTTGGTAAGGTTTGATTAGTTAACTTGGGGTTAGTTAGAGTAGGTAGATGAGTTATGGTTAGATAGTTTAGATTTGTAAAATTAGTTTAGGTTAAGTTAGGTTAGCTCACGTTTAGCTAGCTAGGGTTAGGTTTAGTTAGTTTCGTTAAGGTAGTTTAGCTTATGTTTAGGTTAGTTCAGGTTCAATTAAGTTAGGTAGGTCTGGTTAGTTAGGGTTTAGGGTAGGGTACGTTAGCTTTGGTTAAGTTACATTATTTAACCCAACGAAGGAAATGTAATCCATAATTATTAACCTAAAACCAATAAACCTAATCATACTCAAAATAACCTAAAATAAACCTAATCTTAATTAACATAACATAATATAACATAAAAATAATATAACATAAGATAAAATAACGTAAATTGATCCTAATCCCAAAATAACGAAACTACTTAACCAAACCAAACTAACTTACCCGAATATACTAACCTAACTAAGCCAAACCTAATCTTACTAACCTATCTAACCTACCTAGCTAATATAGCCTAATTGAACCTGAAACTAACATCAACATACATCACTAATCAAACCCAACCATACTAATCTCACAAACCAAACCCAACCTAACTGGACCTAATATAATCTAACCTAACCTAACATAACTGAACCTAACCTTAACTAAATTAACCTGACTTGACAAGATTTAACACGTGTCTCGGGAGGGAGAGATAGATAATAGAGAGAGAGAGGGAGAGTGAATGAGTGAGAGTGAGACAGACGGGCCCACACACAACCTACTCACACACACACACAATATGTGTGATACACACCACACACACAAACCCCATACACACACACACACAACAACAACACACACACCCCACACACATATTTATATATATTATATTATATAATATATATATTTTAATTAAATTATATGAATGAATGAATGGAAAAGTGAACGAACGAACGGGCTAAACGAGCGAACAGCCGCCTCCCCGTCTCAAGACGTTCTCGTCCTTTTGCCCTCCTTCGAGGCATTTTCGCCCGCAGAGAGACGGGCTCCTGGAGGAGGCGGCTGATCGCAGGACCGGGCTTCTCCACACGGAGGCTGCTGTGCCCCCGCGGGTCATGCACCGCTGACCCAAACGCGCTAGCGAAAGGCCCCTGCACTCCGGTACTCCCTCGCTCCCCACCCCCGTCTCTCTCTCTTTTTCCTTCTCTTTCTCTTCATTTTCTTGCTCTCACTTTTCTCTTTATCATTCTCTTTCTCCTTTCTTCTCCCCTACCCTCTGATTTTCATTTTTCCGTATCGCTATTCACTCCTCAGTCTTTTCTCTCCTCTTTCCTCTCTCTCCTTTCCTTCTCTCTGTCTCTCTTCTTTATCGTTTCTTTCTCTCTTCTTTTTCTTTGGTATATATATATATTATATATATAATATATAATTAATATTTTCTTCTTTCCCTCTTCAAATTCTCTGTCTCTCTTCTATAAACCGTTCCCCTCTGTTTTCTATATTCCAAGGAAATATTGTAAATTTGAATATGCTTGAAAATAGTTATCTTATTGTTGTTGTTATCAATAACAAAATCTTTACCATTATCATTATCACAACATATTATTATTATTACCACCATTACTATTATCATTATCATTGGGTTTTTATCATTATTATTATCATTTTATCATTATTATTGTTCTACTACTACTTTCATTATATATAATATATTTTTTTTTTTTTTTTTAATTGATAATATTACTATTATTATCATTATTATTATTATTTATATTATGAACATTAACATTATAGATATTTTAATTAGGTAGCTATTTTCAAAAAACATCCTTCTTACATTTTTACATCATTATCTCATTAACCCCACATTAAAAAAACATGAAGTACACACGCACTCACACATACACCTAGACATGTCCCACGAAACGCCTGACTCATGCAGACCTATAGACAGTTATGTACGCTAACCTACATACGCAGCCAAAACATCCCTAGATAGGTTTGTCACATGGAAAAAACACAGTAAGGATGGGAAAAAACTTACATCACTTTTAATTCCACACACAAAACCATACAGTCACACCACACTAATAGGCGTGCAGACCACAAGTATTCACAGACTCATACACACACATACAAACATGTGGGTCACTACTCCGCAAATATTATCAATGAATACCGGTATCAAAGACTCATTATGTAAACAAGAAATTTTTTCCTTCTTCTCATTCGTTATTGCATAATTTTAGATTAGTCAATAAATCTTATGTGACAACCTGATGCTATTCTTTGTAAATATCAACAACTTTGATAACCATTAATCATTAATTAATGCACCGTGACAAATTTGCAGTATTGAAATGACATGAAACACCAATCAGTAAAGCATCAATGGGTTCTTGGTACCTCAGCTTTGCAGTCGAGCTTTGGGTTGAGGAAGTGAAGCGAGAGGGGGGAGGGGAAAGGGGAAAGGGGGGAGGGAGAGGTGGCGGGAGAAGAAAGCGATAGGAAAAGAGAGAAAGAAAAGGAAAAGGGGAGATGGGAGAGGGGGAAGATGAGAGGTGGCGGGAGAGAAGGGGTAGGAAAAGAGAGAGAGAAAAGGAGAAGGGGAGATTGGAGAGGGGGAAGATGAGAGGAAAGGGATAAGAAAGAGAGAAAGCAGAAGGGGAAGTGAGCGAGGAGAGGTGGAGGGAGAGGATGCATCTTCGTGGATCAAATTTCATTAAGAATTTCTTTCCACACTACAGGATAGTTATGACTTGCCCGTTGAATTAAAATGCCAAACATGAAACTTGAAAAACGAAAAACTAAAACACTCAGAACTACGTTATCTTTTTAAAGAACAAATTCATCAAATATACATCAAGATAGTGATCTCCATTAAAAATACTTTAGAGAGACAGAAATTTGAACTGATATTACAAAGTTTATTTAGTTAATTTAATACAAAAAAGGAATAATGATCCATGGAAAGCAAAATAAATCACATTGGAATGGATCTACTTTTCTGAGTGTGTTAACGCACCAAACATCAAGCAAAAGAATAACGTGCCAAAAAATAAGTGCTTAAGGTGACATAAAGGGAATCTTCGGATGTGAATAGGACTTTTTGTGGCTAACACATTTCCGCTGAACTATCCTCCCCTGAAAGCATGATTGCTATTATCATTATTATTCCCTTGTTAGTATTACCATCACAGTTAATGATAGTGATGATGCCAATAAAAATAATAATAATAATTACTATTGAAATAACCATTATTTTATTATCATTATTTTATCATATTATCATTATTACCGTTATTATCATCAGTATTATCATTATTATTATTTATGTTATTAGCATTATTATTGTCATTTATTATTATATTCATTATGAATATCACTAATTACACTCATTATCATTATTATTATTATCATTATCATTATTACTATTATTATTGTGATTGCCAACATTATTAATATGAATATTATGATTGTTATTACTATTACCATGATTATGATTACTATAATTTTATTACCATCATAAAGGTTGTTATCAATATTTATATTATTATTGTTACTCATCTAATTATTCTCTTTCCTCCTAATATTATATCATTTACAATATTATTATTATTATTATTGACAATGTTGTTATTGTATTATTAATATTGTTATTACTATCATCAAAAGTAATAGTAGTATTTAATCATGATCTTTTCCGTTTTTAAATTATAATCAATGTTATTATTATTATCTCTTTTACTTTTGCTAAAAATTTGTTTGTTTTTATTATCATTACCATTACCATTATACCATCTTTATCATCAACGAGGCATCAGGTAATCTGTAGGCTCTTCCTGTGCCTCTTTTTTGTCCCCTTCATTTATTCCCCTCCTTTTCCCTCCCCATCTCTCTTTTTTCTTTCTCTGCCTCCCTCTCTCTATCTATCCCTCCCTAGTCCGCCCCCTATCTCTGTCTCTTTCTCTCCCCCCCCTCTCTTTCTCTCTCTCGCCCTCCCCTCTCTTTCTTTCTCTCTCTCTCTCTCATCTTCCTCCTCCCCTTCTCTCCCTGTCTCCTTTCGCCCCCCTCTCCCATTATCTCTCTCTTCCTCTTCCCTTCTCTCTCTCTCTTCCATTAACTCTCTTACTTTTTCCCTATTTTCCTTTCCCCTTCTCCCCCTTCTCCTAATATCTCCAACTCTTTTTTGTCTGTATTCCTCTCCCCCTTCTTTATTCTCTCTCTCTTCTCTCCTCCCCCCTCTCTCACACAGTCTTTTCCCTTCCATTCTCTTTCTCTCTTTCCTCTTACCCCCCCTTTCTCTCCCCCATCTCTCTTTCTCAACCCCCCACTCCTCTCTCTCTTCTTTTCTCTTCCTCTTGCCCTTTCCTCTCTCTGTCTCTCTCTTCTTTTCCTTGCCTCTTGTCATTCCCTTTCTCTCTCTTTCCTTTCAATATCTTTCTTTTTCACTCTCCCCTTGTCTCTCAAAACTCTCTCCTTTCCCTTGTCCCTGCCTTTATCTCATTTATGATCCCTTTCTCTTCTTCCTCTCACTGTCTATCCTCTCTCTCCTCCCTCTGCCCCTCCTTTCTCCCTCTTTTCTTTCAATTTTTCCTCTTGGTCCTACCCCACCCCCTCTCTCTCTCACTTTCTGTCTTTCCTTCCCTCTTGTTCCCCTCATCTCTCTCACAATCTCCCCCCTCCCCCCTCTTCTCTTCACTTTCACACACACAATTTCTCCTCCCTACCCCCTCTCTCTTTATAGAAACACAATCTCTCCCTCTCCCTCCTTCCTTCCGTCCTGCCCCTTCATCTATCTTTCTCTTTTCCTCCTTAACTCTTGTCCCTAACTCTCTCTCTCTTTCTCCTTTTTCTCCCTCTTCCCCTCTTTCTTGCCCTCTTCTCTCTCTTTCTCTCCCTCAGCGGCTGGCGGTCGGCAGGCTCAGTCACTTAGCCAGTGGCGGGCCTGTTGCCTGCAAGTGGTCAAGGAGGCGGGGTTTTAACGTGCCAATTTCCCCCCTGAAAGCAGTTGCTGTTCAGAGGTTTTCGGGTTTCAGATGTTCGGATAGTAAGTAGTTGGGTAAAGGGAAAAAAGGTAATAACTAGCAGTAAAACGGAATAACAGACAGTACAAAACGAATTAAAAGCAGTAAAGAGGAAAAACAAGAAGTAAAAACGAATAAGCAGTAGAAGGCAATACAAACAGCAAAAGGTGAAAACAAGTAGTAAAGAGACATAGTAGGAAAAAGCAATATCGAGTAAAAAAGAATATGGAGTAAAAAGGGGAAAAAAGCAAAAAGCATTAACAGGAGTGAGCAGAAAAATAAGAAGTCAAAAAAAAAGTAAAAGTAAAAAGTAAGAATAAAAGGGAAAACCACGAGGGAAAGAATGACAAGGTGTAAATAGGAAGAACAAGCAGTATAAGAAAAGCATAAACAAAAATATGAAGCACAATAAAGCAATAACAAGCAGAAAAAATCGGAAAAATCCGTGAGAAGGAATGATAAGCAGTAGAGAGTTTAAGGGAGCAACAGGCAGTAAAAATGAATAGAAAGCATAGGAAAAAAGAAGCAACAAGCATCGAAGGAGAATCACAGGCAGTAAAAAGGCAAAGTCAAACAGGAAAAGGCAAAGAACGCAAGAAAGAATCAACAAAAAACAATAAGGAATGATAAGCAGTAGAAATAAATGAGATATTTTGAAAAAGATGGACTCACATTGTTTTCCTAGATGAAGTTTACATCATTGATTTTTTTTTCGACATAACTCGGCCTCATGTTCTGTAATTTACTGCATTAAAAGTAATACTAAAGCGGTAGGGATTCTACGAACTGATTTAAACCAACTGCATTACTAGATGTCGCTTTGTTAAAATTTCCTCGTTTTTCTTAAAAAAAAGACAAAAAAAATCTTCCCTCATGCATTTCTTTTAACACTCAATTTTTTCTCGCTCTGATCTTTTTCGTAATTCATATTTTCCTAATATAACTTTCCACACAAAAATCATACAGAAGCAGGAATGAGCGCTTTTGTCTATATTTTATAAAATATAAGGGAGAGAAACTGGAAAAAAATGTTCTTTGCCCTCTATATACATAAGACATTAGTTCTGTTTTATAAACAGATCACATGTCATAAAACCATTCCCTTTTTTAAATCGTAAATATGGTTCCCGTCAGTTTTCCTCATGATTACAAACAATATATAGTCATATCAGAAAGTAATAGGTAAGCATATTAATAGGAAACCATATAAATATGAAAAATTATAGATGATAAAGAAATAAATGGAGAAAATAGAAGTTATAATCAATGCATACTGTTACGTTTAATGAAAGGCATATGGCAAGGCTTTAATTTCACTTCATAATGTTATCATATTAGTTTCCTTCACACAGCCTCGTTGATTCAATTTACGCTTAAATTTTATTCTTAAATTTCTTTCTTTATGACTTTTGTATATATATATATATATATATATAATATATATATATATATATATTGATCATTATCTTTACCATACCCTTTTTTTCATCCATCCTTATATTTCCTCTTAATGTCACTCCTTCCCTTTCAACCTCCTTTGTGCATCCACTCCTCCGCCTTGGCCCCTGTCCCTCCGTCGCCAAAGTGATTGTCGCAGGGCTTTTCGGGGTTTGTCTTTGGGACGACAGGCTTGTTTCTACGCTGCATTTAGGAGCCATCCGAACCCTTTGAGGTTCGAACTTCAAGCGGAGCGACGGGACATAAGGGACGAAACGCGGAAGGGGGGAAAGAGGAATAGAAAAAAGCCCAAACATCCTTTACATTCTTTCATATATTGACGAGTTGGAAAATTTTATTAAAATTTGTTTCATCTATTTTAGTTTCCCATCGACTCCAACACCAAAACCCGTACGAGGGAAAATTTTTCGTCATTTGTAGTGCTGTTTAAATTTCCCCTTGAAATCATTTCCCATGCCCGCCCCCGGTAATTCCCGAAATGGCGCTTCATCAGTGTGTGCGGGATTTCATTTGGCAATATCACAGTGGGAGCACGCCAGAGAAGGATGGGGGTTGCAGGCTTTTACCCCTTTTAAGGGGCCCTTTTTGGAACCACTTTCTTTAAGGGAAGCGTGAGTCGAGTTGGGAAGGGCAAGAAATTGCTTTTCTTGTGTTTTCCAAAAATTTTAAAAAGAAATTTAAAATAAAGGGACGACCAAAGGGAAAATGAACTACATAATGAACAGGATTTTGGCTCAAAAAGGAAAAAAAAGAACGCAAATACTATAACAAATCTCAAGAAAGACAGTTTATTGAGAAAAAAAGTTAATCTGAAAAGGATGAAGTAATAGGTTGCCCTCACCCATTCTTAAAAAGCCCTGGCGGGCTCACTTTCCCAAAACATGAACTTGGTATAAAAAACAGATTAGAATACATACAAAACAGTAAGGCGTGGCGGGATGGGCAGACTCTTTTAAGCGAAATAATAATTAAAACCCGAGCAAATGATCAAAAGCACAGAAGGTGGGAAGGGGGAAAAGGAGGACAAGAAAGAAAATGATCCATGTGCCAGCAAAAAGGAGAAGAGAAAGAGAGAGAGAAAGAGAGAGAGGAGAATGGGGAGACTGTGAAGCCCAGCCAGTTAACGGTCGTTTAAAAAAAAAATAAAAAACTTTCATTTTAATGTGGTCAAAAAATCACGCAGAAGCGAAAACACACAGTATATATATATATATTATATTATATATATATTTTAATATATATAATATATAGAACACACACGTGCATAAATAAAAAAATATACGTATGCATGTATATGTATATATATATATATATATATATTATATATAATATTATAATATATATTATATATATATAATATATATATAGTTAATATTACATATATAGGTCTTATAGTATATATACATATATATGTATATAGTATGGTATGTAACCATGTATACATAATGATAAAAAACATACACATGTGTGTGTGGGTGTGTAGGTTTTGAGTCCCCACAGCCTCACAGCTCTTGCTCTTAGATAGACTCCCTTCTCCTCCCATGACGAGCGGACAAACACATTGCCGTTATTCGCACTCCGGTTTGGGTGGGGATGAAGCGGCAGATTACCCCGCGATGGTTTTTGTCTTTTGAGGTTTTAATCTCAGTTATGCCCGGATAACTTAGGGCCCCCCGGGGAAATGAGATTCCCTCCTGAGCCGCGCATGAGCGAAGGGCAGAATCTGTTTTCGCTTCCGTCAGAAATTAAGCCTCGTTAGTCTTTCCGAAAGGATTTAGCTGGGGAATGTCTGTTTTGTCTGCTTTTGTTCCCGAGTGGTCTTGCTTGTTTGAGATTTGCGAATTTCTGGCTTCGCCGGCCTTTCACTTTGGGCCCGGCCTGTGTCAGCTTTTATGGCTGTCTCATTTTTTGGTCTGACCCCGGGTTACCGTGGGGTGGGATTGAAAGCAGGCGCTCCTGTGCCGTGGTGTAAGCATCTGCAAACTCTTTACCAGCAAAAGGCTGGTTCTGGGGGGTTTGTTTGGGAAATTGCGTGTGCACGAATTTCCCCAAGTAGTGTATCAGTGTGGCTTCGGTCGCCGCAAGCATGCAACCCCCCTTTCCGTTCTAGGTTTGTATGATCTGCCTGCACAGGGGTAACCTAGGCGATTCGGCAGAATGACTTCGGTACCTCTGTTGTTTTTTTCAGAGAGTGCCAGTGGCAAGCCGTGGCTTTGAGACCGTGCCGGGGGGGAATGTCCGTTCCTTTTGTGAAGCTGCAGGGGAAAGGGAGTTGGCCCCCACCGAATTTCCCTCCTAAGAAATTCGGCTCTGAGTATTACGGGGATTTGGGGGAAACCCCCGGCCGATTTCGGTAATCTGTCAGCAAGCTCATTCCCTTTGATCCTGTAGGGGGGAAACCAGTTTATGTAATTTTCTACCCGAGAAAAGCATCCTTTGTTATTGTCCCGAGGTGTCAGGAGGTAGATGTTGTCAGGGGTGAGCGTGTGAAGACAGTCGACGGCCTTTTGGGATCTGTGTGTATGACCCGTGTCCTTTTCCGGAGCGTGTCTCAGTGCTCCCATGATGCAACCCCTCCCCTGTAGCGGGGAGGCGTTGTCGTTCCCCTCAGGGATATGGGAATCCTTTTGCTGCAAACCGGCGCCGCAGTGTGGGTCAAGGGATCGACCGACCCGCTGTTAATATGTTAGGCTCCCGGAGGGGTGATGGTTGCAATGACCCGGGGTTTTCTCCCTTTTAGGCTAGGCGACAAATTCATTCTTTTTCTTGCCCGTTAGACGAGAACTTATCGGGGTTTTGTGCCACGGCGGGCTTCGAAAAAATGGGGTGTGGGGGAGTCCAGCCCTTGGCAGTAGGGGGGTTCTTTCAGCTGATGGCTTTTAGCACCTGGCTGTGGGGAGACAGCCAGGAGTTTTTTGAAACAGCTCGTTATTTTGTTCTGGGCGTCTGACATTTGTGCAGGCTTGTTTTTCCTGGGAGCCTGGATGCCCTTTTATAAGAATTGTGCGCCTTAGATAAATTTTCGTGGGGCCCAAGGGGAAAAGGGTTTGTCTCCATAGGGGGTTAGGACTTCGCCCACCTTGGGGCACCCGAATGACCCTGGGGCGGCTTGTTTGGACTTTTCCCCAAATGGTTTTTATATTTCTCTGATCCCAATCAGAGCGGGGGGGGCATAGTTACAATGGGCCAAACAGCATGTAGTAGAATGATCTTAGTACTCTGGTCGGGCCCCCTAGCGTCTTCCACTCATTACTTCATGACAGACAGTCTTGCCTTTGGGTTCAAGAGGTATGGATTTCCGGGGGGAAAGGGAAGGGCCCGTCTATCCTTCCCCCAAGGTACGGGTATTCTAAAACCCACCCCAAGCCCATTCCCGGTTTTTCAGATTTGTCCCTTGAACTCTCTGTTAAAAAGCCATGGCTTTGGTTTTGGGGCTGCAGAGTCTTTGTCCTTTTCCCTGAAACACTCCTCGGATACAACCCAGACAAGCTGGGTTTTGTTGGGCAATGTCTCCAGTGGAGATGATAGCAAGATCGTCTGCATAGGAGATGATCTTGCACCCCATGGGGGGTTTATGTGAGGATAAGGACATTAGGTGTTAAAAGGGTGGACTGAAACCCCCCCCTGTGGCGTTCCTTTTTCTAGGGCATTGCTGTGATAGTGCTTGGGAATTTGACTCTGGTTTTCTATTCGTAAGTAGTCATACCCAACCAAGAAGGTTTTGCCTCTGTTCCTTTTTGGATCAGGCTCTCCTGAATGGCAAGAGGATGCCAATTCGAAACCCTTCCCCGGGTAAAGGAATACTGCCAAGATGGCCCGGTTTATTGTGCTCATGAGCGTGGCTATGCGTGCGCTGTGCTCAGCCCCTGGGAACCCGTGGGGGTGTTCGTGTGGGGCTCCCATTTTCCTTTGGAGCCGGTTCATACCACCCTCTCGCAGTTTTGGCCGCAGCTGGGGAGAGAAAAGGGGCGGTATTTCCCCGGCCCTTTTGGTTAGGGTGGGAACTAGGGTACCCCTCTTCATCTGGGGTAAGGGGAGTTTCCCCAGGCTTGTGATGAGTTGCGGGAATGCAAGCCCCCTACCGTCCCAGGCGGGAGATGATGGGGTACGAGATCCCGTCATCCCCCGGGGGCTGATTTGCAACTGGCTTTGTGTGATCCTTATTTCCCTCAGAGAAAAGATAACATCTGAGTCATCGGTTCGGCTCCTTTTCTGATGTGAGCAAGTTGTTGGTGTAGGCGTTCTTGTCTTCCCCTCATTTCGGCTGCAGACGTCGCTGCTTGTTTCGCAGAGAACTTTTGGCCAGTTTTTGGCCTCTCCGGGGGTGGTGCGGATCTCGGGGCTGAGCGGTGGGGCTCGCTTGACCCTTGCCATACTTGAGGGGGGTACGGGACCCCGAAAGACTCACACCTTCCAGCCACTTTCCTGCCTCATCTGCGGCAGTTTCCCTTGGCACCCCTCACAGCCCCCCTTAGGGGGCTAGGTTGTGGGGGTTCTTCCCTTCGGAAATGTTTCTGCACATGTTTCCCCGTGGTTCCCTCCCTAATCTTCTTGAAAGTCCCAGGCGTCCTTGGCCCTGGACCCAGGCCGAGTTTGGGTTGGCAGTGAGGCTGCCTATCAATGGATTTACAAGTTGGTTTGTAGATTTCCAATTTTCGCTCTGGGGGGTTCATTGCTTTCAACAGCGGGCCAAGGCGCTCGGGAAAACCCCTGGCATTTGGTTGTTGTTTTCCATTTTGGTTTCGGTCTGGTATTTCGGCTGGGCCACTATCCGAGGGTTTTTATAGTGCCCTAATGGTCACTGTGACGGTCTATCGACACGCCAGCCCAAACTCTCCCCCAGAGTCGCAGTGGCCAGGGTGGGTCTAGGGCCCCTCCTTACATGGTTGGTCCCGGCTGTTGAGGAGAGCGATCTGGGGAAAAGTCCGAGACGTTGGTATGTGCCGGGGCCCGCCCCATCCGGTGCCCGCAGGGGGCCAGGTGGGGTGGGTGCATTGAAGTCACCCCCCATGATCATCGGGGCGGTGCTGCGGAAGCAAATACCTGGCGATGTCTAAGCTCTACGTGTGGGCCCGCGACACGTTGTACAATTTAGGGGTCCCCCGGCAGTTTAATCTCGCGGCAAAAAGATTCAACATTCCACAGGCGGTGCTCGGTATGCGGAGCAGGGAATTTTTTGCGTTCCCAGGGGCATAGGCCTCTTTTGCCACGGAACGTGGGGGCGCGTAGACGTGATACCCTGAGAACGAACAGCTCCGCGGGTAAGAGGAGGTGAGTCTCGACCCGGGTGAGGGAGAGGATGGGGTGATTTGGCCTTCCCATTTCCCCTTCCCCTTTTTGTTTTCACGTCGTTTTAGTGTGTCATGGAACATTGCTGCCTTATCCGCCTCTTCCCCGGCCTGGAAAGGAAACTGCCCCTGCTGGGACCACAGCAGTGATCAGGATCGAATGTCCCCTCGTTGAAGAACATGTCTTTGGGTCTGGGGGGGACCGTGTGGTGCTGTTTGGAACCTTTCTTCTGGGTTCCTCTGCCCCTTTATTTTTCTTGGGGGGAATCTGATTGCGGAATCTCCGGTTTCGGCTGGGGGCAGCTTCCTTCCTCTTAGGAGGTCGGGAAGCCTTTTCGCTTTTTTCTCCCCCAGAGTGGGTGCCTGGGGGGGGAGGGAAAAAAGTTGGCGCTTCTTAGCAACCCCTTGCCCCTTTTTAGGGGCCGCCTTTTCCGACAGAGCAAGCCAGGCTCCAGGGTGATGCCTCTTTGGGACAGTTAGGACATTTGGCGTTTTGTCTTTTTTTCTTTTTAGTGCCTTGAGCACACCTCAGTATTGTGTGCCTTCTACAGACACCACATTTTGGTTGGCTGTAAGTTTAGCTGGTGGTTTCCTACTCTGGCACTTGAAAAAACCGAAGTGGTTTAGGACATAAGTGGGTAAGGTTGTGGTACCCCAGTTACCCCGATCAAGGGTGGAGCTTGGGGTACCTTTTATGGTCACCCGGATTGCCTGGTTTGGGGTCTTCCCCCTTTGACAATCGGGAAGCCTCCACGCCTGTGGGTGTGATGTTATCACCCCCAATGTATGGACTGAGAAGCCCAAGTATCACCCTTTGACTCCTTTCCCCGGGGTTTAGTGGCGAGAGGTTTACTTTTTCCCCCCATCTTTAATCCTTTGTCCCTGCAGGAAACAAAGGGTGGCTTTATTTTTGGGCACGAGATCATGCCCTGTCCGGCAACCGGTCGACAGCCGGATTTTTCGCTGGGTCTCCATGCCCCCCCATTTTGGGAGGCATTGCGAAACCCTTGGGTTTAAAGGGGACCTTGAATTGCGGGGGGAAAAACCTTGGGGGTTTTCCCAAATCACCATCAGAGTCGGACTCCCGGGCCCCGGCCGTTTCGGTCCCCCCTTTCGGTTTTTTGGGGTTGCCGTGGAGGCACCAGCTTTTCGGCGGTTTAGGGTGCCCTATTCGTCAGTGGGGTCGTCCCGAGGGGGGTCAGGGACCCTTTCCGGTCTGGGTGTGGGCCCGGAGGGGCCCGCACGAGAGTCCCTCGTTGGACAACTGGTGGACAGAATGTTTGTACATGGTTTATCTCTTGTCCGCCCTCTTTTCAGCAGGCATGACAGAGTCTCCCGTGCTCGGGGTTTTTTTTGCCACCCGGGGGCACGTAAGGCTTTAGGGTGGCTGCCGTGGTTGGGCTTGCAGGGTCGTCAACGTAAGGTCTGTTGGGGGGATTTTGATTTAGATTTTTCCCTTATTTGGCAGTGCCTCCACTCACGCCCCCCACCCCGGATCCAACAAGGGGGGAAATGAGTGCTAGAAACAAGTCTAAAAGCAACAGGGGTATGAGTGGGGTTACCAGCCAAAGCCCATGCATGGTAAAAGGACGGTTGGGTACCAAGGCAGCATGATGCTGACCCCAGCCTCCCGAGGGAGACCCGCCCATTGACCCGACCGGGCCTGGATCAGGGCCCCCGCTTGCCGAAAGAGGACCAAAGAGGCGTGTTGCTGCCCCAGGGCGTACTCGTGCACGGCATCGCTCAACCTCAAGGACTCCCCTCTCCCCGTCACAAGGGGGGGCCACGCACGGCAAAAAAAGTGGGTAGGGGGAAAAACCCCTGGGGGTATCCCAGAGGGGAAAAGCCCTTTCCCCCAAGGACATCATTGAGGGGAACATTTGCTCCTCCCTCAGTGAGGAAGGGAGCCCTTTTACTTTTTCCAGGGAGTTCCTCTCCGTTCTCGGAGGGGACCTGTACCCTTTTTTAAAATGAATCCCTCTTTTTTCTGAAAACGCCCCAAAAGGGTTTTTTCACCTCATTGAGAAAAAAGGGGGGTCCTGCACCTGTTCCTGTCAGTTCTTCATCCTTGGAAACAGCCCGGGCCCCAGCTGTTTTACCACAGTGAGGGGGAGGAATTAAAATTTTCCAGGAGGTTCTATGGCAGGAGGTTTTGAGGTGGATCCCTCTTCTCTCTGAAACACCCAAAGGGTGTTTCACTCAGTGAGAGAGGAGGGGGCCTGTACCTGTTCCATAAGTCCTTCTCCCTCTGGAAACAGCAACCCCAGACTGTTTCCCTCACAGTGGGGGAGAGGAGTTGACTTTTTCCGGCAGTTTTTTTGGCAGGGTGAGTTTAACGGAAACCCCTTCTTCTGAAAAAACCCAAATTTTACCCGGAGAGTAGGGGGACCCGTACCGTTCCAGAAGTTTCCTTCTCCCTTGAAAAAAGTCAACCCAGACTATTTTATCACAGGAGGGAGAAAGACTAACTTTTATCCAGGTACTTCCCATACGGGGAAATGATGTTCGTCTAGCAGCTGTATGACAGAACCTGGCGAAGGGGTGACAAGGGGGCTCTACCTGCCATCGCCTATTCGAAAGAAAAAAAAGGGCAGTACAGAGGTCTGCCAGACAATCCCTAAAAAAGAATGGCAACTTATGCAACCGTAAGCAGCCTTCTAAGGCCCCCAGAACACCCTCCCCGCGGGAGGTTAAAAGGGCTGCCCCCGTCCCAGCACGCGCCCCAAGATGGGGTCCAGTTTACCAGAAGGTGTGCACAAATAACTAATGCCCCAAAAAATTTGAAGGAAAAAAGGGAGGCTAGTAGGGGACGATGCTACATGCAAGCACATAGCATCGTGGCATCAAACAATGGGGGGGGCGTCACCGTCCGGTAACGCGGGAAAAGCCCAGGCCGAGATTGCATGGACCGGGGGCGGTGCATCCTTTATATTTCCCATGCAAAAACCACACGATGAGGGGTCATGGTATCATGGTAATTTTGGCGTTTCTGGCTCCACCCGCGCGCCCCGTCCGCCCCCTTTCCCGGGGCCCTCATCCCCTCTCTTTTAACGCCAAATTTAAGGGCGATCACGAGGGAGAAAAGGGGGGGAGTTCCCCTTGGTCTTTTTGCCCCGAGGGTTTTGAAATATTTTCGATATTTTAAATCAGATAGCTTTTCATTTTCCCCACAGATTTTCTTATCTAAAAATCTATTACATATACATTACATGTATATCCCGGGTGCACACCACAACACAACACCCAAAAACACACACCACACACACACAACACCACACAATATTATAATAAAATATATAGTATATTTTATATTTTTATTATATAAAGTTTGTTTGGGATAACTACATCGTGAAGTTTCCTATCCCAAGGGAAAAAAATCAACACCTAAATTTTCTTGAAAAAAAATTTTAGGTGTTTGTGTCCTTTTAAAAAAAACAAAAACGGGCAACGTTTCATTGTTCTTGCTTTTTATTCATTTTTTTTTCTTTCTTTTTTTTTCCCGAGGATTTCCAGACACCTGGATAGCTGATGGAAAGTGGGCTGCTGTTGGGACTGCGGGGGAATTCGCGAAGAGAGGGAGCGACATTAATCATAGTAGCTAGACTGATACTTAGCAAATATCATCAGGCTCCCCTCCATATGTATGTATATGTATATATATATTTAGACAGAAATACAGACAGACATATAGATAGACAGATATATAGAGATATATATAGATAGACGGAAAGACAAGCAGACAAACATATATAAGGATATAAATATTGACATATAGACAGATAGATAGAAAGCTATTTCCCTTCCTTCTCCTTCCTTCTCCTTCCGCCTCCCTTGGCGTTATGCTCGTGTAAACACGTGCAAATGCTGCAGTCGCTCATGAGCCTCGGTTCCTGCCCGCAAGCACTCCGCATCAGGGAGACAGAGCGGAGGGGAGGTGCGGGGGCGCAGAGACAGAAGAAAGCAAAAGCAAAACAAAAAACAATGATATAGACTTCCAGAGAAGAAGCAACAACAGCAACATGAACAACGACAACAACAGCATTAAGAGCAGCGACAATAACGTTAACGCAACAGAGTCAATGATGAATATCTTACATCTAGACAATGTTTTTCGCAACTCAGTCAGAGATCTGAAAGTGCTGTTGCGTCGGATTCAGGCAGGAAAAATAATCTTTTTGATGGGACGAAAAGAATTTTCACAAACACACACGTGCTCACACACACATGTACGCATCATACACAAGTACACACACGCTCACTCAAACACACACGCACACACAAAAGAACTGATTTCTTTTGCCGCTTTCGCTGTTCCTCCGCCCACGCGCGGCCGACGCAGCCGGGTGTCCATCGCACGGGCCTGGGCTCAGCGAAACACTTGCCAAGCCATTATTGGTGAGCGCGAGGAACCTGGAACATTGGGAGAGATCGGTTAGCGAGTTCTTACAGGAGAAACCCAATATTAACGAAAAGAATGAAGAAGGGAAATATGTAGATTGATGAATAAAGGTAGACAAACAGACAGATGAAGATAGATAGCCTGATAGAAGAGGAAGAAAGAGAGAAATAGACGGAGAATAAAGAAAATAAGATTGAGCCAGGGAGTGAAACCCAAAACAATGTATCCAACTGGCCTTCGCTCCCAGTCCCTTTCTCACGGAATGCTCGGGCGCTTTTCAAAACGCAACATATGATGTAGGATTTTAATCAAATATGCTGATCTAGAAATCTCTCTCTCCCTCTTTCTTTCCCTGCGTACGTGCATGTATACAGCACACACAAACAAACACGCACACACACATATATATCATAATATATATATATATATATATATAATATATATATATATAATATATATACATATATATACATATTATATATAATAATATACATATATATACATTATATATATATATATATATATTATATATATAGTATAAATATATAATATATTATATATTATATATATCTATATATATATATATATAATACTATATATATATACAATATACAAATATATACATTATACACATGTGTGCGTGTGTATATGTGTATATGTATATATGTAAAATATCCATTATACATCTCTCTTCTTCTCTCTCTCTCCTCTCTCTCTCTCTTCTTTATATATATATATATATATATATATTATATATATATATATATATATATGTAGGTAAACACCTGTCTTTCTATCTTTCTATCCATCTGTTTATTTCTGTCTGTATATGTATAGCATACACATATATATGTATATGTATAATATATATATTATATATATATATATATAATATATAACTATATAAATGTGGATATATATACATATATAGATATATATAATATAATATATAGATATATAATATATATATACTATATAAAGACATATACATGCAATATCAAAAAAAAAAAATAT
>NW_023662327.1:46623-62289 GCF_015228065.2 Penaeus monodon | reverse complement strand
GGTTTTAGGGGAAGGGGAGAGTGGTGCTGTAAGAAGAAATGGAGGGCAAGGGTTGGGGGAAGGAGGATGGGTAGAACCAAGCAAAGGACCTATGGCTGTGCAAACAGCATACGGGCACGTCGCTTGCCTCTGGAAAACTAACTTTCTCCTTGCTCCTTATTACCAATACTTCCTTTTCAAATTTGTACCTTTTACATTGCTTTGAAGAAGCTTCATGAGCTCTTTGCAGTGGTAACAGCATATTGGACTGGACAGTTGTCATTCCTGATGACCGTTGTACCACACTTTACACATACTCTTGGTTGTCCATTTTCTTTAAAACGGCAAGAGTTGGCTCCATGCCCATAACCCTTGAGGTGGTACCATGCTCACCGCATAGGGTTGGGCACATAGGCTTTACCTTGAGGTGGTACCATGCTAACTTAACCGATTCTGGAAGGACTAATGTGTTAAAAGTTAGAAGAAGAGCTGGTGTCGACTGTTCCAAACCATCAACTTTCTTCCTAAAACGTCTCTAGTTCCTCTAACAGTTTCTCCTCAGAATACCTCATCAGGTCTCGGGAAAAGACAATTCCCTTACACTGATTGAGGGTTTTGTGAGGAGAGCATGAAACTTGAGCCCCAGGAATGTTACATATTGCACGCAGACGGTCACTCTCGTCTGGTGACGAAACCTCAACTATCAGGCTACCATCTCGCTGTGGGGTGATACGAGGATCACGTTGACATACTTCAACTATTTTCCGATGAACCTCAAAGATGTCAAGATCCATGATTGATACACCAGCAATGGTCTTCACTACCAGGTACTTACTATATGAAATGCTTTCATATTTACCAGGTAAGATCTCCTTAGTGGATTGAGGAGGACTTTTCCCCTTCTTACCTGGTTTGGGAGCCCGGGAACCATTACGATTCCCATTCTTGCCCTTTGGAATTAGATGAGTCAGATTAGTTTAGATTTGTAAAATTAGGTTAGGTTAAGTTAGGTTAGCTCACGTTTAGCTAGCTAGGGTTAGGTTTAGTTAGTTTTCGTTAAGGTAGTTTAGCTTATGTTTGTTTAGGTTAGTTCAGGTTCAGTTAAGTTAGGTTAGGTCTGGTTTAGTTAGGTTAGGGTAGGGTACGTTAGCTTTGGTTAAGTTACATTATTTAACCCAACGTAAGTAAATGTAATCCATCATCATTTAACCTAACCTAATCATACTCAACATAACCTAAATAAACCTAATCTTAATTAACATAACCTAATATAACATAAAATTGATCCTAATGTAAACTAACGAAACTACTTAACCAAACCAAACTACTTACCTAACATACTAACCTAACTAAACCAATACTAACCTTACTAAACCTAACCTAGCTAATATAGCCTAATTGAACCTGAACTAACATCAACATACATCAACTAATCAAACCTACCCATACCTAATCTCACTAAACCAAACCCAACCTAACTGGACCTAACATAATCTAACCTAACCTAACATAACTGAACCTAACCTTAACTAAAGGAACCTGACTTGACGAGATTTAACACGTGTCTCGGGAGGAGAGATAGATAAATAGAGAGAGAGAGGGAGAGTGAATGAGTGAGAGTGAGACAGACAGACCCACACACACACCTACTCACACATACACACAAATTTGTGTGTATACACACACACACACACACACACACACACACACACACACACACACACACACACACATATATATATATATATATATATATATATATATATATATATATATATATATATGAATGACTGAAAAGTGAACGGACGAACGACTAAACGAGCGAACGGCCGCCTCCGCCGTGCTCAAGACGTTTTCGTCCTTTTGTCCTCCTTCGCAGGCATTTTCGCCCGTAGAGAGACGGGCTCCTGGAGGAGGCGGCTGATCGCAGGACCGGAGCTTCTTCACACGGAGGCTGCTGTGTCCCCGCGGGTCATGCACCGCTGACCCAAACGCGCTAGCGAAAGGCCTCTGCACTCCGGTACTCCCTCGCTCTCTCTCTTTTTCCTTCTCTTTCTCTTTTCGGGAGAAGAAAGCGATAGGAAAAGAGAGAGAAAAAAGGAAAAAGGGGAGATAGGAGAAGGGGAAGATGAGAGGTGGCGGGAGAGGAAAGGGATAGGAAAAGAGAGAGAGAAAAGGAGAAGGGGGAGATGGGAGAGGGGGAAGATGAGAGGAAAGGGGTAAGAAAAGAGAGAGAAAAGGAGAAGGGGAAGTGAGCGAGGGAGAGGAAAAGGGAGAGGTGGAGGGAGAGGATGCATCTTCGTGGATCAAATTTCCATTAAGAATTACTTTCCACACTACAAGACAGTTATGACTCGCCGTTGAATTAACTGCCAAACATGAAACTTGAAAGACGAAAAACTAAAACACTCAGAACTACGTTATCTTTTTAAAGAACAAATTCATCAAATATACATCAAGATAGTGATCTCCATAAATAAATACTTTAGAGAGACAGAACTAGAACTGATATTACAAATTTGATCAGTTAATTAATACAAAAAAAGGAATAATGATCCCATGGAATGCAAATAAATCACATTGGAAGTGGACCTACTTTTCTGAGTGTGTTAACGCACCAAACATCAAGCAAAGAAGAATAACAGTGCCAAAAGCAAGTGCTTAAGGCTGACATAAAGGCAATCTTTCGGAGCTGAATAGGACTTGTCCCTGGCTAACACATTTCCGCTGAACTATCCTCCCCTGAAAGCATGATTGTTATTATCATTATTATTCCTGTTAGTATTACCATCACAGTTAATGATAATGATGATGCCAATAAAAATAATAATACTAATTATTATTGAAATAACTATTATTTTATTATAATTATTATTATCACCATTATCCTTATTACCGTTATTATCATCATCATTATTATTATTATTATTATTATTATTATTATTATTATTATTATTATTATTATTATTATTATGGTTATTACTATCAATAGCATTATTATTGTCATTTATTATTATATTCATTATGAATATCACTAATTACACTTATCATCATTATTATTATTATTATCATTAATACTATAATTATTTTATCGTTATTAATATTAATATTTTCATATTATCATTGGCAATATTTTGTCCTTATCATTCACTGTCTTAGAATATTTATCATTATCATTATTACTATTATTATTGTGATTGCCAACATTATTAATATGAATATTATGATTGTTATTACTATTACCATGATTATGATTACTATAATTT
This sequence comes from Penaeus monodon, assembly GCF_015228065.2. Classification (NCBI taxonomy): domain Eukaryota; kingdom Metazoa; phylum Arthropoda; class Malacostraca; order Decapoda; family Penaeidae; genus Penaeus; species Penaeus monodon. Next base: position 59,044 of record NW_023662327.1, on the reverse strand, counting down.
ATTACCATCATAAAGGTATTATCAATCTTTATATTATTATTGTTACTCATCTAATTATTCTCTTTCCTCATTATTATTATATTATTATCAATATTATTATTATTATTATTATTATTGATAATGTTGTTATTGCTATTATTAATATGGTTATTATTGTTATTACTATCATCAAAAGTAATAGTAGTATTTTAATCATGATAATTCCATTATTAACATTATAATCAATGTTATTATTATTATCTCTTTACTCTTCTAATAATTGTTATTGATTTTATTATTATTACACATTACCATTATACCATCATTATCATCAACGAGGCATCAGGTAATCTGTAGGCTCTTCCTTTGCCTCTTATTTGTCCCCTTCATTTATTCTCCTCCTCTTCTCCCCATTTCTCTTTTTTTCTTTCTCTGCCTCCCTCTCTCTATCTATCCCTCCCTAGTCCGCCCCCTGTCTCTGTCTCTTTCTCTCCCCCTCTCTTTCTCTCTCTCCCTCCCTCTCTTTCTTTCTCTCTCTCTCTTCTCTCTTTCTCATCTTCTCCTCCCCTTCTCTCCTGTCTCCTTTTCGCCTCCCTCTCCCATTATCTCTCTTCTCTTCCCTCTCCTCTCTCTCTTTCCATCTAACTCTCTTACTTCTTCCTATTTCCTACCCTTCTCCCCTTCTCCTAATATCTCCAACTCTCTTTTGTCTTATTCCTCTCCTCCTCTATTCTCTCTCTCTCTCTCTCCTCCCCCTCTCTCACACAGTCTATTCTTTTCCCTTCCATTCTCTTTCTCTCTTTTCCTCTTATCCCCCCTCTTTCTCTCTCTCCCCCATCTCTATTTCTCAACCCCCACCTTCCCTCTCTCTTCTTTTTCTCTTCCTCTTGTCCTTCCCCTTCTCTAGTCTCTCTTCTTTTCTCTGCCTCTTGCCATTCCCTTCTCTCTCTCTTCCTTCTCAATATCTCTTTTTCACTCTCTCCTTGTCTCTCTAACTCTCTCCTTTCCCTTGTCCCTGCCTTTATCTCTATTTATGACTCCCTTTCTCTTCTTCTCTCCACTGTCTATCTCTCTCTCTCTTCCCTCTGTCCCCTCCTTTCTCCCTCTCTCTTCAATCAGTTCCTCTTGTTCCTACCCCACCCCTCTCTCTCTCACTTTCTGTCTACTCCTTCCCTCTTGTCCCTCATCTCTCTCACAATCTCCCCCTCCCTCCCTCTTCTGTTCACTTTCAACACACACAATTTCTCCCTCCCTCCCCCCTCTCTCTCTTTCACAGAAACACAATCTCTCCCTCTCCCTCCTTCCTTCCGTCCTGCCCCTTCATCTATCTTTCTCTTTTCCTCCTTAACTCTTGTCCCTATCTCTCTCTCTCTCTTTCTCCCTCCTTCCCTCTTCTTGCCCCCTTCTCTCTCTTTCTCTCCCTCAGCGGCTGGCGGTCGGCAGGCTCAGTCACTTAGCCAGGCTGGGGGGAGTGGCGGGCCTGTTGCCTGCAAGTGGTCAAGGAGGCGGGGTTTTAACGTGCCAATTTCCCCCCTGAAAGCAGTGCTTTCAGATTTTTTCGGGTTTCAGATGTCGGATATGTAAGTAGCTTGGGTCAAGGAAAAGGCAATAACTAGCAGTAAAACGGAATAACAAACAGTACAAAACGAATAAAAAGCAGTAAAAAGGAAAAACAAGAAGTAAAAACGAATAAGCAGTAGAAGGCAATACAAGCAGCAAAAGGGAAAACAAGTAGTAAAGAGACATAGTAGGAAAAAGCAATATCGAGTAAAAAAGAATATGGAGTAAAAAGGGGAAAAAAGCAAAAAGCATTAACAGGAGTGACAGAAAAATAAGAAGTAAAAAAAAAAAAAAAAAAAAAAAAAAAAAAAAAAGTAAGAATAAAAGGGAAAACCATGAGTAAAAGAATGACAAGGTGTAAATAGGAAGAACAAGCAGTATAAGAAAAGCATAAACAAAAATATGAAGCACAATAAAGCAATAACAAGTAGAAAAAATCGGAAAAATCCGTGAGAAGGAATGACAAGCAGTAGAGAGTTTAAGGAAGCAACAGGTAGTAAAAAGGAATAGAAAGCATAGGAAAGAGAAGCAACAAGCATCGAAGGAGAATCACAGGCAGTAAAAGGCAAAGTCAAACAGGAAAAGGCAAAGAATGTGCAAGAAGAATCAACAAAAAACATTAAGGAATGATAAACAGTATTTATCCTCTGGACTCGCATTGTTTTCCTAGATGAAGGTTACATCACTGATTTTTTTTCGACATAACTCGGCCTCATGTTCTGTAATTTACTGCATTCAAAGTAATACTAAAGCGGTAGGGATTCTACGAACTGATTTAAACCAACTGCATTACTAGATGTCGCTTTGTTAAAATTTCCTCGTTTTTCTTAAAAAAAGACAAAAAAAATCTTCCCTCATCCATTTCTTTTAACACTCAATTTTTTCTCGCTCTTACCTTTTTCGTAATTCATATTTCCTAATATAACTTCCACACAAAAAATCATACAGAAGCAGGAATGAGCGCTTTGTCTATATTTTATAAAATATAAGGGAGAGAAACTGGAAAAAAATGTCTCTATATACATAAGACATTAGCTTTGTTTTATAAACAGATCACATGTCATAAAACCACTCCCTTTTAATTCGTAAATATGGTTCCCGTCAGTTTCCTTATGATTACAAACAATATATAGTCATATCAGAAAGTAATAGGTAAGCATATTAATAGGAAACCATATAAATATGAAAAATGATAGAACAAGCAGATGCATAAAGAAATAAATGGAGAAAATAGAAGTTATAATCAATGCATACTGTTACGTTTAATGAAAGGCATATGGCAAGGCTTTAATTTCACTTCATAATGTTATCATATTAGTTTCCTTCACACAGCCTCGTTGATTCAATTTACGCTTAAATTTTATTCTTAAATTTCTTTCTTTATGACTTTTGTATAATATATATATATATATATATATATATATATATATAATATATATATATATATATATATATATATATATATTGATCATTATCTTTACCAAACCCTTTTTTTCATCCATCCTTGTTTTTCCTCTTAATGTCACTCCTTCCCTTTCAACCTCTCCTTTGTGCATCCACTCCTCCGCCTTGGCCTCTGTCCCTCTCGCTCGTCCAAAGTAGATTGTCGCAGGGCATTTCAGGGTTGTCGTTGGACGACAGTGCTATGCTTCTACGCTGCATTTAGGAGCCACTCCGTAACCCTTTGAGGTTCGAGACTTCAAGCGGAGCAGACAGGACATAAGGGACGAAACGCGGTAAGGAGGGAAAGAGGAATGTAGAAAAAGACCAAACATCCATTTATCATTCATTCATATATCTGACGATGTGTGGATGAAGTTTATTATGAATTGATTCATCTATTTTAGATATCCATCTGACTCCAACACCACAACCGTACGATGGAAATTTTCGTCATTTCGTAGATGCTGTTTGAATTCCCTTGAAATCAGTACCATGCCCCGCACCCGGTAACTTCCCGAAATGGCTGCTTCATCAGTGTGGCTGCGGGATTTCACTTGGCAATATCACATGTGGGATGCACGCCAGACGAAGGCATGGGGGTTAGCAGGCTGTTATCCCCTGTTAATGGGCCATTTTGGAACCACTTTCTTTAAGGGAAGCGTGAGTGCGAGATAGGAAGGGCAAAGAAATCTTGCTTTTCTCTGTTGTCTCTCATAAACATTTAAAAAGAAATTTATAATAAAGGACGTACACAAATGGAAATGAACTACATAATGAAACACTGGACTTTGGCTCAAAAAGAGAGAAAAAAGAACGCAAATACTATAACAAATCTCAAGCAAAGACAGTTTATTGAGACAAAAGCTTACATCTGAAAAGGATGAAGTAATTAGGTTGTCCTCACCCATATCTTAAAAAGTCCCTGTGCGGGCTCACATTCCAAACACTGAACTTGGGTATATCAACAGATTAGAATACATACAAAACAGTAAGGCGTGCGCGAGGACTGGGCAGACTCTGTTAAGCGAAATAATAATGATATTAATCCTGAGCGAAACTAGATCAGAAGGCGACAGAAGGTGGGAAGCGGTAAAGAGAGTGACAAGAACAGAAAATGATCCATGTCGCCAGCAACAGAGAGAGAGGGGGAGAGAGAGAGAGAGAGAGAGAGAGAGAGAGAGAGAGAGAGAGAGAGAGAGAGAGAGAGAGAGAGAGAGAGAGAGAGAATTTGGGAGACTGTGAAGACCAGCCATGTTAATCGAGTCGTTTAAAAAATAAATAAAAAGACTTTGCATGTTAATGTCTGGTCATAAATGCACGCAGAAGCTGAGACACACAGTGTTGCACGGGTGAGTGCATGTACATATATATATATATATATATATATATATATATATATATATATATATAATATATATATATGTACATGCACTCACCCGTGCAACACTGTGTGTCTCAGCTTCTGCGTGCATTTATGACCAGACATTAACATGCAAAGTCTTTTTATTTATTTTTTAAACGACTCGATTAACATGGCTGGTCTTCACAGTCTCCCCAGTCTCTCTCTCTCTCTTTCTCTCTCTCTTTCTCTCTCTCTCTGTTGCTGGCGACATGGATCATTTTCTGTTCTTGTCACTCTCTTTACCGCTTCCCACCTTCTGTCGCTTTCTGATCTAGTTTCGCTCAGGATTAATATAATTATTATTTCGCTTAACAGAGTCTGCCCAGTCCTCGCGCACGCCTTACTGTTTTGTATGTATTCTAATCTGTTGATATACCCAAGTTCAGTGTTTGGAATGTGAGCCCGCACAGGGACTTTTTAAGATATGGGTGAGGACAACCTAATTACTTCATCCTTTTCAGATGTAAGCTTTTGTCTCAATAAACTGTCTTTGCTTGAGATTTGTTATAGTATTTGCGTTCTTTTTTCTCTCTTTTTGAGCCAAAGTCCAGTGTTTCATTATGTAGTTCATTTCCATTTGTGTACGTCCTTTATTATAAATTTCTTTTTAAATGTTTATGAGAGACAACAGAGAAAAGCAAGATTTCTTTGCCCTTCCTATCTCGCACTCACGCTTCCCTTAAAGAAAGTGGTTCCAAAATGGCCCATTAACAGGGGATAACAGCCTGCTAACCCCCATGCCTTCGTCTGGCGTGCATCCCACATGTGATATTGCCAAGTGAAATCCCGCAGCCACACTGATGAAGCAGCCATTTCGGGAAGTTACCGGGTGCGGGGCATGGTACTGATTTCAAGGGAATTCAAACAGCATCTACGAAATGACGAAAATTTCCATCGTACGGTTGTGGTGTTGGAGTCAGATGGATATCTAAAATAGATGAATCAATTCATAATAAACTTCATCCACACATCGTCAGATATATGAATGAATGATAAATGGATGTTTGGTCTTTTTCTACATTCCTCTTTCCCTCCTTACCGCGTTTCGTCCCTTATGTCCTGTCTGCTCCGCTTGAAGTCTCGAACCTCAAAGGGTTACGGAGTGGCTCCTAAATGCAGCGTAGAAGCATAGCACTGTCGTCCAACGACAACCCTGAAATGCCCTGCGACAATCTACTTTGGACGAGCGAGAGGGACAGAGGCCAAGGCGGAGGAGTGGATGCACAAAGGAGAGGTTGAAAGGGAAGGAGTGACATTAAGAGGAAATATAAGGATGGATGAAAAAAAGGGTATGGTAAAGATAATGATCAATATATATATATATATATATATATATATATATATATATATATATATATATATATATATACAAAAGTCATAAAGAAAGAAATTTAAGAATAAAATTTAAGCGTAAATTGAATCAACGAGGCTGTGTGAAGGAAACTAATATGATAACATTATGAAGTGAAATTAAAGCCTTGCCATATGCCTTTCATTAAACGTAACAGTATGCATTGATTATAACTTCTATTTTCTCCATTTATTTCTTTATCATCTATAATTTTTCATATTTATATGGTTTCCTATTAATATGCTTACCTATTACTTTCTGATATGACTATATATTGTTTGTAATCATAAGGAAACTGACGGGAACCATATTTACGAGTTAAAAAGGGAATGGTTTATGACATGTGATCTGTTTATAAAACAAAGCTAATGTCTTATGTATATAGAGACATTTTTTTCCAGTTTCTCTCCCTTATATTTTATAAAATATAGACAAAAGCGCTCATTCCTGCTTCTGTATGATTTTTGTGTGGAAAGTTATATTAGGAAAATATGAATTACGAAAAAGATCAGAGCGAGAAAAAATTGAGTGTTAAAAGAAATGCATGAGGGAAGATTTTTTTTGTCTTTTTTTTAAGAAAAACGAGGAAATTTTAACAAAGCGACATCTAGTAATGCAGTTGGTTTAAATCAGTTCGTAGAATCCCTACCGCTTTAGTATTACTTTTAATGCAGTAAATTACAGAACATGAGGCCGAGTTATGTCGAAAAAAAATCAGTGATGTAAACTTCATCTAGGAAAACAATGCGAGTCCAGAGGATAAATACTGTTTATCATTCCTTAATGTTTTTTGTTGATTCTTCTTTCATTTTTCCTTTTCCTGTTTGACTTTGCCTTTTACTGCCTGTGATTCTCCTTCGATGCTTGTTGCTTCTCTTTCCTATGCTTTCTATTCCTTTCTACTGCCTGTTGCTTCCTTAAACTCACTACTGCTTGTCATTCCTTCTCACGGATTTTTCCGATTTTTTCTACTTGTTATTGCTTTATTGTGCTTCATATTTTTGTTTATGCTTTTCTTATACTGCTTGTTCTTCCTATTTACACCTTGTCATTCTTTTACTCATGGTTTTCCCTTTTATTCTTACTTTTTTTTTTTTTTTTTTTTTTTTTTTTTTTTTTTTTTTTTTTATTATTTTTTTTTTTTTTTTTTTTTTTTACTTGATATTGCTTTTTCCTACTATGTCTCTTTACTGCTTGTTTTCCCTTTTGCTGCTTGTATTGCCTTCTACTGCTTATTCGTTTTTACTTCTTGTTTTTCCTTTTTACTTCTTTTTATTCGTTTTGTACTGTTTGTTATTCCGTTTTACTGCTAGTTATTGCCTTTTCCTTGACCCAAGCTACTTACATATCCGAACATCTGAAACCCGAAAAAATCTGAAAAGCAACTGCTTTCAGGGGGGAAATTGGCACGTTAAAACCCCGCCTCCTTGACCACTTGCAGGCAACAGGCCCGCCACTCCCCCCAGCCTGGCTAAGTGACTGAGCCTGCCGACCGCCAGCCGCTGAGGGAGAGAAAGAGAGAGAAGGGGGCAAGAAGAGGGAAGGAGGGAGAAAGAGAGAGAGAGAGATTAGGGACAAGAGTTAAGGAGGAAAAGAGAAAGATAGATGAAGGGGCAGGACGGAAGGAAGGAGGGAGAGGGAGAGATTGTGTTTCTATGAAAGAGAGAGAGGGGGTAGGGAGGGAGAAATTGTGTGTGTGAAAGTGAAGAGAAGAGGGAGGGAGGGGGGAGATTGTGAGAGAGATGAGGGGAACAAGAGGGAAGGAAAGACAGAAAGTGAGAGAGAGAGGGGGTGGGGTAGGACCAAGAGGAAGAGATTGAAAGAGAGAGGGAGAAAGGAGGGGGCAGAGGGAAGGAGAGAGAGAGATAGACAGTGAGAGGAAGAAGAGAAAGGGAGTCATAAATAGAGATAAAGGCAGGGACAAGGGAAAGGAGAGAGTTAGAGAGACAAGGAGAGAGTGAAAAAGAAAGATATTGAAAAGGAAAGAGAGAGAGAAAGGGAATGACAAGAGGCAGAGAAAAGAAGAGAGAGACAGAGAAGAGGAAGGACAAGAGGAAGAGAAAAAGAAGAGAGAGAGGGAAGGTGGGGGGTTGAGAAAGAGAGATGGGGGAGAGAGAGAAGGGGGGGGTAAGAGGAAAAGAGAGAAAGAGAATGGAAGGGACAAGAATAGACTGTGTGAGAGAGGGGGAGGAGAGAGAGAGAGAGAATAGGAGGAGGAGAGGAATACAGACAAAAGAGAGTTGGAGATATTAGGAGAAGGGGGAGAAGGGTAGGAAAATAGGAAGAAGTAAGAGAGTTAGATGGAAAGAGAGAGAGGAGAGGGAAGAGGAAGAGAGAGATAATGGGAGAGGGAGGCGAAAAGGAGACAGGGAGAGAAGGGGAGGAGGAAGATGAGAGAGAGAGAGAGAAAGAAAGAGAGGGGAGGGAGAGAGAGAAAGAGAGGGGGGGGAGAGAAAGAGACAGAGATAGGGGGCGGACTAGGGAGGGATAGATAGAGAGAGGGAGGCAGAGAAAGAAAAAAGAGAGATGGGGAGGAAGAGGAGGAGAATAAATGAAGGGGACAAATAAGAGGCACAGGAAGAGCCTACAGATTACCTGATGCCTCGTTGATGATAATGATGGTATAATGGTAAATGGTAATGATAATAAAATCAATAACAATTATTAGCAGAGTAAAAGAGATAATAATAATAACATTGATTATAATGTTAATAACGGAAATGATCATGATTAAAATACTACTATTACTTTTGATGATAGTAATAACAATAATAACAATATTAATAATAGCAATAACAACATTATCAATAATAATAATAATAATAATAATATTGATAATAATATAATAATAGGAGGAAAGAGAATAATTAGATGAGTAACAATAATAATATAAAGATTGATAATAACCTTTATGATGGTAATAAAATTATAGTAATCATAATCATGGTAATAGTAATAACAATCATAATATTCATATTAATAATGTTGGCAATCACAATAATAATAGTAATAATGATAATGATAATAATATCTAAGACAGTGATAATGATAAGGACAAAAATATTGCTAATGATAATAATGAAAATATTAATATTAATAACGATAAAATAATTATAGTATTAATAATAATAATAATAATAATAGTAATAATAATAATAATAATAATGATGATGATAATAACGGTAATAAGGATAATGGTGATAATAATAATTATAATAAAATAATAGTTATTTCAATAATAATTATTATTATTATTTTTATTGGCATCATCATTATCATTAACTGTGATGGTAATACTAACAAGGGAATAATAATGATAATAACAATCATGCTTTCAGGGGAGGATAGTTCAGCGGAAATGTGTTAGCCAGGGACAAGTCCTATTCAGCTCCGAAAGATTGCCTTTATGTCAGCCTTAAGCACTTGCTTTTGGCACTGTTATTCTTCTTTGCTTGATGTTTGGTGCGTTAACACACTCAGAAAAGTAGGTCCACTTCCAATGTGATTTATTTGCATTCCATGGGATCATTATTCCTTTTTTTGTATTAATTAACTGATCAAATTTGTAATATCAGTTCTAGTTCTGTCTCTCTAAAGTATTTATTTATGGAGATCACTATCTTGCTGTATATTTGATGAATTTGTTCTTTAAAAAGATAACGTAGTTTTGAGTGTTTTAGTTTTTCGTCTTTCAAGTTTCATGTTTGGCAGTTAATTCAACGGCGAGTCATAACTGTCTTGTAGTGTGGAAAGTAATTCTTAATGGAAATTTGATCCACGAAGATGCATCCTCTCCCTCCACCTCTCCCTTTTCCTCTCCCTCGCTCACTTCCCCTTCTCCTTTTCTCTCTCTTTTCTTACCCCTTTCCTCTCATCTTCCCCCTCTCCCATCTCCCCCTTCTCCTTTTCTCTCTCTCTTTTCCTATCCCTTTCCTCTCCCACAACCTCTCATCTTCCCCCTCTCCCATCTCCCCCTTTTCCTTTTCTCTCTCTCTTTTCCTATCGCTTTCTTCTCCCGAAAAGAGAAAGAGAAGGAAAAAGAGAGAGAGCGAGGGAGTACCGGAGTGCAGAGGCCTTTCGCTAGCGCGTTTGGGTCAGCGGTGCATGACCCGCGGGGACACAGCAGCCTCCGTGTGAAGAAGCCCCGGTCCTGCGATCAGCCGCCTCCTCCAGGAGCCCGTCTCTCTACGGGCGAAAATGCCTGCGAAGGAGGACAAAAGGACGAAAACGTCTTGAGCACGGCGGAGGCGGCCGTTCGCTCGTTTAGTCGTTCGTCCGTTCACTTTTCAGTCATTCATATATATATATATATATATATATATATATATATATATATATATATATATATATATGTGTGTGTGTGTGTGTGTGTGTGTGTGTGTGTGTGTGTGTGTGTGTGTGTGTATACACACATACTTGTGTGTATGTGTGAGTAGGTGTGTGTGTGGGTCTGTCTGTCTCACTCTCACTCATTCACTCTCCCTCTCTCTCTCTATTTATCTATCTCTCCCTCCCGAGACACGTGTTAAATCTCGTCAAGTCAGGTTCCTTTAGTTAAGGTTAGGTTCAGTTATGTTAGGTTAGGTTAGATTATGTTAGGTCCAGTTAGGTTGGGTTTGGTTTAGTGAGATTAGGTATGGGTAGGTTTGATTAGTTGATGTATGTTGATGTTAGTTCAGGTTCAATTAGGCTATATTAGCTAGGTTAGGTTTAGTAAGGTTAGGTTTGGTTTAGTTAGGTTAGTATGTTAGGGTAAGTTAGTTTGGTTTGGTTAAGTAGTTTCGTTAGTTTACATTAGGATCAATTTTATGTTATATTAGGTTATGTTAATTAAGATTAGGTTTATTTAGGTTATGTTGAGTATGATTAGGTTAGGTTAAATGATGATGGATTACATTTACTTACGTTGGGTTAAATAATGTAATTTAACCAAAGCTAACGTACCCTACCCTAACCTAACTAAACCAGACCTAACCTAACTTAACTGAACCTGAACTAACCTAAACAAACATAAGCTAAACTACCTTAACGAAAACTAACTAAACCTAACCCTAGCTAGCTAAACGTGAGCTAACCTAACTTAACCTAACCTAATTTTACAAATCTAAACTAATCTGACTCATCTAATTCCAAAGGGCAAGAATGGGAATCGTAATGGTTCCCGGGCTCCCAAACCAGGTAAGAAGGGGAAAAGTCCTCCTCAATCCACTAAGGAGATCTTACCTGGTAAATATGAAAGCATTTCATATAGTAAGTACCTGGTAGTGAAGACCATTGCTGGTGTATCAATCATGGATCTTGACATCTTTGAGGTTCATCGGAAAATAGTTGAAGTATGTCAACGTGATCCTCGTATCACCCACAGCGAGATGGTAGCCTGATAGTTGAGGTTTCGTCACCAGACGAGAGTGACCGTCTGCGTGCAATATGTAACATTCCTGGGGCTCAAGTTTCATGCTCTCCTCACAAAACCCTCAATCAGTGTAAGGGAATTGTCTTTTCCCGAGACCTGATGAGGTATTCTGAGGAGAAACTGTTAGAGGAACTAGAGAATTTTAATGTAGTGGCAGTAAAACGTTTTAGGAAGAAAGTTGATGGTTTGGAACAGTCGACACCAGCTCTTCTTCTAACTTTTAACACATTAGTCCTTCCAGAATCGGTTAAGTTAGCATGGTACCACCTCAAGGTAAAGCCATATGTGCCCAACCCTATGCGGTGCTTCCACTGCCAGGGTTATGGGCATGGAGCCAACTCTTGCCGTTTTAAAGAAAATGGACAACCAAGAGTATGTGTAAAGTGTGGTACAACAGGTCATCAAGGAGATGACAACTGTCCAGGTCCAATATGCTGTTACCACTGCAAAGAAGCTCATGAAGCTTCTTCAAAGCAATGTAAAAGGTACAAATTTGAAAAGGAAGTATTGGTAATAAGGAGCAAGGAGAAAGTTAGTTTTCCAGAGGCAAAGCGACGTGCCCGTATGCTGTTTGCACAGCCAGGTAGGTCCTTTGCTTCGGTTCTAGCCCATCCTCCTTCCCACCAACCCTTGCCCTCCAATGCTTCTTACAGCACACACTCTGCCACTTCCTCTAAACCTCAGTCCCAAATTGCTGACACTGCCTCTGGTGAGTTGTTCCACCAGAAACGGAGTAGGAGTGAGGGGTCTATTGAGGAGACTCCTCCTCCCAAAGTAAGGGCTTTGGAGCCATTAGGCAAGGCTCCAGAGGCCTCAACGGTGACAGCTCCAGCTGCAACAAAATCCACAGGGGCCTCCGCTGCTAGACAGAATGCCCCTGAAGCAAAGGCTCAGGTCCGTCCTTTGCCTAGGCAAAGAAATCCTGAACCTGTCCAAGGGAAACCTGTGGAAACTAGTTCCACAGGTAAACAACCATCAAAAAGGTACTCCCAGGATCCTGGAAAGGGACAGCCTAAAGGTGTGAGGCAAACCTTGACCACAGGTGCTGCCAAACACCTTATGAAGAAATAATCTAAAGAACTGGATACCCTAATCCAATGGAACTGTCAGGGAATTCATGCAAAATGGGAAGAACTGCAACATCTGATAGCTTCATGGAACCCAGTTTGTGTATGCCTACAAGAGATTATGACCAGGGAAAATCGTCCCATTTTCCTGAGAGGATTTCAAGTTCAAGCCCATTATGGAACCTTGACAATGGACCTCATGGAGG
>NW_023662327.1:22500-46523 GCF_015228065.2 Penaeus monodon | reverse complement strand
CTCGATATTGCTTTTTCCTACTATTTTACTCGATATTGCTTTTTCCTACTATGTCTCTTTACTACTTGTTTTCACCTTTTGCTGTTTGTATTGCCTTCTACTGCTTATTCGTTTTTACTTCTTGTTTTTCCTCTTTACTGCTTTTAATTCGTTTTGTACTGTCTGTTATTCCGTTTTACTGCTAGTTATTACCTTTTCCTTGACCCAAGCTACTTACATATCCGAACATCTGAAACCCGAAAACCTCTGAAAAGCAACTGCTTTCAGGGGGGAAATTGGCACGTTAAAACCCCGCCTCCTTGACCACTTGCAGGCAACAGGCCCGCCACTGGCTAAGTGACTGAGCCTGCCGACCGCCAGCCGCTGAGGGAGAGAAAGAGAGAGAAGAGGGCAAGAAGAGGGAAGGAGGGAGAAAGAGAGAGAAAGAGAGAGAGAGATTAGGGACAAGAGTTAAGGAGGAAAAGAGAAAGATAGATGAAGGGGCAGGACGGAAGGAAGGAGGGAGAGGGAGAGATTGTGTTTCTATGAAAGAGAGAGAGGGGGTAGGGAGGGAGAAATTGTGTGTGTGAAAGTGAAGAGAAGAGGGAGGGAGGGGGGAGATTGTGAGAGAGATGAGGGGAACAAGAGGGAAGGAAAGACAGAAAGTGAGAGAGAGAGGGGGTGGGGTAGGACCAAGAGGAAGAGATTGAAAGAGAGAGGGAGAAAGGAGGGGGCAGAGGGAAGGAGAGAGAGAGATAGACAGTGAGAGGAAGAAGAGAAAGGGAGTCATAAATAGAGATAAAGGCAGGGACAAGGGAAAGGAGAGAGTTAGAGAGACAAGGAGAGAGTGAAAAAGAAAGATATTGAAAAGGAAAGAGAGAGAGAAAGGGAATGACAAGAGGCAGAGAAAAGAAGAGAGAGACAGAGAAGAGGAAGGACAAGAGGAAGAGAAAAAGAAGAGAGAGAGGGAAGGTGGGGGGTTGAGAAAGAGAGATGGGGGAGAGAGAAGGGGGGGGTAAGAGGAAAAGAGAGAAAGAGAATGGAAGGGAAAAGACTGTGTGAGAGAGGGGGGAGGAGAGAGAGAGAGAGAGAATAGAAGGGGGAGAGGAATACAGACAAAAGAGAGTTGGAGATATTAGGAGAAGGGGGAGAAGGGGGAAAAGGAAAAAAGAGAGTTAGATGGAAAGAGAGAGAGGAGAGGGAAGAGGAAGAGAGAGATAATGGGAGAGGGAGGCGAAAAGGAGACAGGGAGAGAAGGGGAGGAGGAAGATGAGAGAGAGAGAGAGAAAGAAAGAGAGGGGAGGGCGAGAGAGAGAAAGAGAGGGGGGGGAGAGAAAGAGACAGAGATAGGGGCGGACTAGGGAGGGATGATAGAGGGGAGGGAGGCAGAGAAAGAAAAAAGAGAGATGGGGAGGAAGAGGAGGAGAATAAATGAAGGGGACAAATAAGAGGCACAGGAAGAGCCTACAGATTACCTGATGCCTCGTTGATGATAATGATGGTATAATGGTAAATGGTAATGATAATAAAATCAATAACAATTATTAGCAGAGTAAAAGAGATAATAATAATAACATTGATTATAATGTTAATAACGGAAATGATCATGATTAAAATACTACTATTACTTTTGATGATAGTAATAACAATATTAATAATAGCAATAACAACATTGTCAATAATAATAATAATAATATTGTAAATGATATAATATTAGGAGGAAAGAGAATAATTAGATGAGTAACAATAATAATATAAATATTGATAACAACCTTTATGATGGTAATAAAATTATAGTAATCATAATCATGGTAATAGTAATAACAATCATAATATTCATATTAATAATGTTGGCAATCACAATAATAATAGTAATAATGATAATGATAATAATATATAAGACAGTGATAATGATAAGGACAAAAATATTACTAATGATAATAATGAAAATATTAATATTAATAACGATGAAATAATGATAGTATTAATGATAATAACGGTAATAATGATAATGATGATAAAATAATGATAATAAAATAATGGTTATTTCAATAGTAATTATTATTATTATTTTTATTGGCATCATCACTATCATTAACTGTGATGGTAATACTAACAAGGGAATAATAATGATAATAGCAATCATGCTTTCAGGGGAGGATAGTTCAGCGGAAATGTGTTAGCCAGCGAAAAGTCCTATTCACATCCGAAAGATTGCCTTTATGTCAGCCTTAAGCACTTACTTTTGGCACTGTTATTCTTCTTTGCTTGATGTTTGGTGCGTTAACACACTCAGAAAAGTAGATCCACTTCCAATGTGATTTATTTGCATTCCATGGGATCATTATTCCTTTTTTGTATTAATTAACTGATCAACTTTGTAATATCAGTTCTAGTTCTGTCTCTCTAAAGTATTTATTTATGGAGATCACTATCTTGATGTATATTTGATGAATTTGTTCTTTAAAAAAGAAACTAGTTCTGAGTGTTTTAGTTTTTCGTCTTTCAAGTTTCATGTTTGGCAGTTAATTCAACGGCAAGTCATAACTATCCTGTAGTGTGGAAAGAAATTCTTAATGGAAATTTGATCCACGAAGATGCATCCTCTCCCTCCACCTCTCCCTCGCTCACTTCCCCTTCTGCTTTTCTCTCTTTTCTTATCCCTTTCCTCTCATCTTCCCCCTCTCCAATCTCCCCCTTCTCTTTTTCTCTCTCTCTTTTCCTATCCCTTTCCTCTCCCGCCGCCTCTCATCTTCCCCCTCTCCTATCACCCCATTTTCCTTTACTCTCTCTCTTTTCCTATCCCTTTCTTCTCCCGCCACCTCTCCCCTCCCCCCTTTCCCTTCTCCTCCCACCTCTCGCTTCACTTCCTCAATCCAAGCTCGACTGCAAAGCTGAGGTACCAAGAACCCAATTGATGCTTTATCTGATTGGTGTTTCATGTCATCTTCAATACTCCCAAATTGTCACGGTGCTAATTAATGATTAATGGTTATCAAAGTTGTTGATATTTACAAAGAATAGCATCAGTGTTGTCACTTTAAAGATGTATTGACAAATCTAAAATTATGCAATAACGAATGAGAAGAAGGAAACATTTCTTTGTTTTACATAATGAGTCTTTTGATACCGGTATTCATTGATAAATTTGCGGAGTAGTGACCCACATGTTTGTATGTGGGGTGTATGAGTCTGTGAATACATGTGTGTCTGCACCCCTATTAGTGTGGTGGACTGTATGTTTTTTGTGTGTGCGAATTAAAAGTGAATGTAAGTTTTTTCATCCCTTACTGTGTTTTTCCATGTGACAACCCTATCTATGGATGTTTGGCATGCGTATGTGGGGTTTAGCGTACATAACTGTCTATAGGTCTGCATGAGTCAGCGTTTCGTGAGGACATGTCTAGGTGTATGTGTGAGTGCGTGTGTACGTTCATGTTTTTTTTAATGTGTGTTTAATGATGATAATGATGTAATAATGATAAGAAGGATGTTTTTTGAAAATAGCTACACTAATAAAAATATCGATAATGTTAATGTTCATAATATAAATAATAATAATAATGATAATAATAGTAATATTATCAATTAAAAAAAAAAAAAAAATATATATATATAATGAAAGTAGTAGTAGTAACAATAATAATGATAATAATGATAATAATAATGATAATAACAATGATAATGATAATAGTAATGGATGGTAATAATAATAATATGTTTGTGATAATGATAATGGTAAAGATGTTGTTATTGATAACAACAACAATAATGATAACTATATCAAGCATATTCAAATTTACAATATTTCCTTGGAATATAGAGAAGCAGAGGGAACGGTATAGAAGAGAGACAGAGAATTTGAAGAGGGAAAAGAAGAAATATATATATATATATATATATATATATATATAAAAAAGATAAAGAAGAGAGAAAAAAAACGATAAAGAAGAGAGACAGAGAAAAGGGAAAAGGAGAGAGAGGAAAGAGGAGAGAAAAGACTGAGGAGTGAATAGGATACGGAAAAATGAAAAATCAGAGGGTAGGGGAGAGAGAAAGGGAGAAAGAAATGATAAAGAGAAAGTGAGAGCAAGAGAATTGAAGAGAGAAAGAGAAGGAAAAAGAGAGAGAGACGGGGGTGGGGAGCGAGGGAGTACCGGAGTGCGGGGCCTTTCGCTAGCGCGTTTGGGTCAGCGGTGCATGACCCGCGGGGGCACAGCAGCCTCCGTGTGGAGAAGCTCCGTCCTGCGATCAGCCGCCTCCTCCAGGAGCCCGTCCTTTTGGGGGCGAAAATGCCTGCGAAGGAGGGCAAAAGGACGAGAACGTCTTGAGCACGGGGGGGCGGCTTTTTCGCTCGTTTGGGCTTTCGTTCTTTTCACTTTCCAGTCATTCATTCATATATATATATATTATATATATATATATATATATATATATATATATATTTGTGTGGGTGTGTGTGTGTGTGTGTGTGTGTGTGTGTGTGTGTATGTGTGTGTGTGTGTGTATACACACATTTGTTTTTGTGTGAGTAGGTGTGTGTGTGGGTCTGTCTGTCTCACTCTACTCTTTCACTCTCCCTCTCTCTCTCTATTTATCTATCTCCCCCTCCCGAGACACGTGTTAAATCTTGTCAAGTCAGGTTTTCATTTAGTTAAGGTTAGGTTCGTTATTTAGGTTAGGTTAGATTATATTAGGTCCAGTTAGGTTGGGTTTGGTTTAGTGAGATTAGTATGGTAGGTTTGTTTATTTGATGTATGTGATGTTAGTTCAGGTTAAATTAGGCTATATTAGCTGGGTTTAGGTTAGATTGGGTTTTTAGTAAGATTAGGTTTGGCTTAGTTAGGTTAGTATATTCGGGTAAGTTAGTTTGGTTTGGTTAAGTAGTTTCGTTAGTTTGGATTAGGATAAATTTTACTTTTTTTTTATCTTTATGTTATATTATGTTTTTATATTATGTTATGTTAATTAAGATTGGGTTTTATTTAGGTTATGTTGAGTATGATTAGGTTTATTTAGGTTAGGTTAAATAATTATGGATTACATTTACTTACGTTGGGTTAAATAATGTAATTTAAACCCAAAGCTAACGACCCTACCCTAACCTACAAAACCAGACCTAACCTAATTTAATTGAACCTGAACTAACCTAAACATAAGCTAAACTACCTTAAACGAAAACTAACTAAACCTAACCCTAGCTAGCTAAACGTGAGCTAACCTAACTTAACCTAACTAATTTTAAAAATTTTAAACTAATCTAACCAAATCATCTAACCTACTCTAACTAAACCAAAGTTAACTAATCAAACCTTACCAAAACTAACTAAACCCAACCTACCTTAATCTAACCTAACCTAAACCTAATTAATCCCAATCTAACCCAAACCCTAAACATAACTAAACCTAAAGTAATCTAACCTAACCTAACCAAACCTATTTAAGCTATATAACTAACCTAACCTGATAAGCCTAAAGTAACTAGCATAACCTTGCCTAACTAAAGTAATCTCACCAAATCGAACTAAACCAACCTAAATTTAGCCCAAAACTAACTATGCTATCTGAAGTATAGTAAAATATCCTAACGTAACAAACAATCTATCCTAACCTAACCTAACTAAACCGAATCAAATTTAAAATAAGAAAATCTAACGAAACTAAACATAACCAATTTTAATTTAATCTAACCTAACCAAACCATATCTTACTATACCCTAGTAAGCAAAACTTAACCTAATCCATACTAACTTAATTAGATTAATCTAACTTAACCTACCGAAAACTAATCTAATATAACACAACAAAATGTACCTAAACTCTCTGACCTAAAAAAACCCGAATCTAAATTAAGGGAAACCCCTCATCCACGAAACCTGAACTAACTATACCTAAACTAACATAATATAATAGAACACAACATAGAAAAAACCTAACCTTTTAAAAAACCTAATCAAACCCAACATAACATAACAGGACAAAACTAAACCTATTCTAATCTAATAAAACCCAAAGATAACTAAACCTAACCTAGCCTAACCAAACTAACCTAACTAAACTTAATATAACCTTAACTAACCTAACGTATCCAAAACCCCAAAACTAAACCTAAGCTAGCATAAAATAACATAATCTACCCCAACAAAAACTTCAGCTAACCTAACCAAAACCAAACTACCTACTTAAATAAAACAACCAAACCCTTAACCTAACTTAACGAAACCAAACCAAACCAAATCTAATCTATTCAAGCCTACCCTAACGTAATAAAAACAAAATACAACTAAACCTAACGTAACTTAACCTAACCAAGATATATAGGCAGGTGGATACAAAGATAGATAGAGGGGGCAGTAGGAAGGTTGACTAGCAAGAGAGATGGGTAGGTAGATAGATAGACAGATACGTAGGTAGGTAGATAACTAGATAGGTAGATATGTAGGTAAGTAGATATAAGTGTAGGTGGGAAAGGTAGGTAGATATCTACTTAGCAAATTTGGTCATATAAAGCATAGATATATACATACTTATACACAAAGAAACACATACACATATAGATAAATAAATAATAGATAGATAAATGAATAAATAAATAAATATATATATATATGTTTTATATATATATATATATATCTATTTTATATATATATAATATGCATATATCTATACTGTACATATACAGACACACTATGTATGAATACATATCTCCCTATCTATCTATCTATCAATCTATCTATCTATCTATCTATTTATCTATGTGTATGTGTGTGTGTATGGGGTGCTGTGTGTGTGTGCGCCTCTGACCCTGCCCACCTCTCTGTTGGTCGCACCCCCAACAGCGGGAGGCTCCGCCCTGGGCGCCTCTCTTCCCTCAGCCACACCTCCAACTGGTAACTAAGCTCCGCCCCCATATAGGGGCTCGGCCAATGGCATTCCCGAGATGGAGGAGGAGGGGGGCTCGACGAGGAAGGAGGCCCGCCATTGATCATCCAGCGGAGTCTTCTCCCCTTTGGCTGGAACGACAACGCTGCTCGAGGGCGCACCCGGAGACTGGGAGGGAACGGGAAGAAGGGAAGAAGCCATCCAAAAAAAGACGAAGCAATAAGGGAAGAATGAGAAAAAGAAAAAAAAGAAGACGAAAAGGGAAGAAGCCATCCAAATAAGACGAAGAAATTTAAGGGAAGAATGAGACAAAGAAAAAGAAGACGAAAAGGGGAAGAAGCGACCCCATAAAAATGGAACAATAAGAAGAGAAAAAGATTAATAATAATAATAAGAAGAAAAGAATAAGTTAAATAATAAGAGGAACAAGGAAAGTGGAATAAAATATATATATTTTAATTGTAAAAAAAAAAAAAAAAACAATACATGAAAACCAAAAAATTAAGAATAAAAAAAAAAAAAAAAAGTGAAGAATTTTGAGAAGATAAAATAAGATTAAAACATAAGCTGGAAGGGAAGCAAAAATCAATAATTTGAGAATTGATTGCAAAAATAACTAGAAATTTTAAAATAAACAATAATATCGCATAGTAAAAAAAAAAATCAATAAAGGGGGAAATTCAGTAATTCAGTCATGTAAAATAATAAACACGAAGATCACAATATAAAAAACAAAATCAGTAATAAAAAAATGACTTGTCTCTAATACAAGATGGTTTTCATGCGAGAGTCAAAAGGAAAATACATCAATATGGCAACCAGAAGACAGAATGAATACCAGAATGACAATATGGCAACCAGAGCAAACAATATAACAACCAGAATGACAATGTGGCAATCTGAATGGCAACATGACAACCCCAGAATGGCAATAGGGTAACCAAAATAACAATATGACGATCGGGAATTACAATGACATGAATGGCAATATGGCAACCAGAATGGCAATATGGCAACCTAATTTTATGCCAATAATTTGACAAAAAAGATGACATGACAACCGGAATAACGAAATGGCACCAGAATGATATGAACAACACCATAATTATATGACAATCATAATTACATGGCAACTAAATGACATGACAATATTGGCAACCATAAGACAATGTGACAACCAAAATGACAGAATGGCTATCAGATGACATACGTCCTTTTCTGAAGTTTTCATTGGCTAGGATTTGTCGCTGTTTGCTTAACAGTCTAATCCGCTAATTTGCCAGTTTAAATGCCCATTCTCCATGGTGTCCCCGTTCTTAGTTTTCACACATGAAACATTTATTATTATTCGGTGCTATGCGTTGTACCTTTCAGTACGTTAAAATACTAATCTTATTCATTACGCTTTCAGGGAAAATTTTTTGAAAAAATGTTTTCATTCATACTAAATACTAAACAGCCTATGAACATAAATGTGCAGTCGCCGACGAAGGTTTGTAAACTCTTGTCTTTCCCATCTGAAGGGGTATGGGCGAGACCCTCTCCTTACGGCAAATTCACGGGTTTCCATATGTTGAGAATGAATGTGCGGGTTTATCAGATGGTGAGCATACACATGATCCTTCAATGCGCCGTTTGCATATAAATTCTTGCTATGACGGTTTCGGTTCCTTTGATTTTGTGATGAGCGTGTCTGCCACGCAAGGGATGTCAAGCACTATCGTCACGATTTCCCGTAATTTTCAATATCCTCAAAGACAATTGACTCGCCTGAGCTCTCTATCGCTTTTCTATTGGTGGTGTCTGATGGATTTTGAATTTGTTACTTCCGATAATAAATCATATATATTATATATACATATAAATATCTATATTTATAAACACACACATAGATTTATACACATACATAACCACAAACATACATACACACATATATGTATGTAAGTATGTATGTATATATATACATATAGATATATAGGTATATATATTTACATATGTATATATATCTGGTGTGTGCTTAATGTTTTATGATAGATTATTTTGTATATATATATTTTTATATTCATATATATTTAATATATATATTATAAATATACATATATATAAATAAATAAATATCTATATAAATATATACATATACATAAAGCACACACACACACATCATTATTATCATGATTATCATCATTATTATCGTTATCATCATCATTATCATAAATATCATCATCATTATCATCATTACTGCAATTATCATCATCTTTATTGCAATTATTATCATTATTCCAATTATTTCAGTTATATAATAACAACAACAAAAATAATAGTAATAAACCCAAAATAATAACAATAATAACGATTTTATAATCATTATCTAATCATTATTTTAATTAGTATCGTTATTACTGTAATTATTACTGTTTTTATAATTTTTTTGCAATTATGCTACTAGTAAGAATAATAATAATGGGTAACAATAATATCAATAATAATATTATAACGGCTATTATTATTAATATTATAATTATTATAATTATTATTGTTATTATTACAGTTATAATATATCTTATGGTAATAATACTAATAAAAAATAAAAATGATAATAAAATAGTAGTAGTAGTAGTAGTAGTAATAATAATAATGATAATATTAATAATATCAATAATCATCAAATGTTATCAACATTCTCTTAATTCTCACTTTTATCATTATTATTGTCACGATGAATACAGTCTGGTAATCATAGAAATCGAAATCATCATAGAAATCGAAAAAAAAAGTCATTGTTGAGTATACTCTGAAAAGGCTATTTCGCTAGATTTTCGCTTTTTCGACTTTTTTTTTTTACCTTTCATTTGTTATATATGGACACATCCCTGTTATTATCATCATTATTATCATGATTATCATCATTATTATCGTTATCATCGTCATAATTATCATTTTCATCTCTTTATGTCATTATTGCAATTATTTCACCATAATTGCAATGACTGCAGTTATGATGTATATTTTTGAACTATACTAATAACAACAGCAACAATAATAGTATTCCTGTTATTATCATTATTATTATCATGATTATCATCATTATCATCGTTATTAAACATCATTATCGTCATTATCATCATTATTGCAATTATTATCATCATTATTTTAAAAATTATCATCGTTATTGCAATATCATTATCACTATTGCAATTATTATCATTATTATTGCAATTATTGCAGTTATAATGTATATCTTAGCAACTATACTAATAGCAACAATAATATTAGTAATAACAATAATAATTATAATAAGTTTTTTGGTAATAATACTAATAATAAAAGTAATAATAAAAAAATGATAATAATAATAATAATAATAATAATAATAATAATAAATAATAAAAATGAAAATATTAATAATATTGAGATTCAACAAAAGTTATCAAAATTCTCTTTATCTCACTTTTATTATCACGAATGTCTTGATTAAACAATTTCGGTAATAATTATCATTATAAGCCTAAAAATTGATAAAATCATAGTAGAAAGAAAAAAAAGTCATTTTGGAGAATATTTTTGCCGCTTTCTCGACTTTTGGGATTTTTTCTTTTACCTTTTAATTATATATGGAGATAAATTTTTGTTATTAAACATGATTATTATCATAATTATTAATCTCATTATCATCATTATTATTATCATTATTACAATCATTATCATCATTATTGCAATTATTATCATCATCATTGGGAATTATTGCGGTTAAAATGTATATTTTTGCAACTATACTAATAACAAGAACAAATAAAATAGTAATAACAATAATAATAACAATATAAAAGATTTTTTAAACATTATTTATATAATTTTTTTCATTAATATCGTTATACTGTAATAATAATTATTTTGCAATTATACTACTAGTAAAAATAATAATGATAATAATCACAATAATAATATTAATAACAATATTATAACGACTATTATTTTTTTATCATCATTGTTATTATTATAGTATATATTTTTTAGTAATAATACTAAATAATAAATTATAAAAGTAACAATAAAGAAAATAATAATGATAATAATAAATGAATAATAATAATAATAACAATGATAATAATAATAAAAATAATAATAAAAATATAATAATAATATAAAATAATAATAATAATATTAAGAATATTAATAATCATCAAATATTATCAAATTCTCTTTATTCTCATAGTTATCATCATTATTGTCATGATTAATACAATTCTGGTAATTATTATCATTATTAACCTAATAATTGCCAAAACCATTATAGAAAACGAAAAAAAACATCATTTTAGATTATACTGTCAATAGGCTATATTTGCTAGATTTTGCCGCTTTTTAGGATTTTTTTTTTTTTTACCATTTATTTATCATATATGGGTACAATTACTGTTATCAAAGATTATCATCATGATTATCATCATTATTATCATTATCACCATGATTATCGTCATTATTATCATTACCATCATGATTATCATCATTATTATCATTATATCATGATTATCATCATTATTATCATATCATCATGATTATCATCATTATTGCAATTATTATCATCATTATTGCAATTTCATAATTATTATTCCAATTATTATCATCATATTGCAGTTAATATCATTATACCTAATAATTGCCAAAATCATCATAGATATCCTTATAAACGTAATTTTCGAGTATAAACTGAAAATAATTTTTTCGTTTTGATTTTGCCGCTTTTCGACTTTTTGGGGTTTTTTTTTTTTTTTTACCTTTTTTTTTATTATATATGGACACAATTTCGTTATTATCATCATTATTATCATGATTTTCATGATTATTAAACGTTATCATCATCTATTATCATCAATATCATCATCATTATCCCTCATTACTGCAATTATTATCATCATTATTGCAATTATTATCACTATTATTGCAATTATTGCAGTTATAATTTATATTTTGCAACTATACTAATAACAACAATAAAAATAGTAATAACAAAAATAAAACAAAAATAATGATTTTATAATCATTATTTAAAAACATATTTTAAGAATATCGTTTTACTGTAATTATAATGTTATAATAATTTTTGCAATTATGCTACTACTAAAATAAAATAATTAGAAAAAAATAACATTAAAATATCAATAACGTATTATAACGACTATTTTATTAGTATACTTATTATTTTTATTATGTTATTATTACATTTTATATTTTTTTTTTTGGTAATAATACTAATAATAAAAGTAATAATAATAATAATAATAATAAGATAATAATAATTTAAAAATAATAATAATAATAATAAAAAAACAGCAATAATAATAATAATAATGAAAATATTAATAATATTAATTATCATCAAATGTTATAAAAAATCTTTTTATTTTCTCTTTTATCATTATTATTGTCATGTTAATACAATTCTGGTAATTATTATCATTATTACCTAATAATTGCCATAACCATTATAAAATCGAAAAAAAACGTCATTTTAATTATATATGAAACAATTCCTTTTATTATCATCGTTTTTTTTCATGATTATCCTCATTATTATCGTTATCATCATTATTATCATTATCATCACCATTATCACATTATTTCAATTTTTATCATTATAATTGCAATTTTTGCAGTTATATTTTATATTTTTCATCATTATTGTCATGATTAATACAGTTCTAGTAATTATTATCATTATTTCCCTAATAATTGCCAAAATCATCAAAAAAATCGAAAAAACGTCATTTTGGAGTATATTCTCAGAAGGCTATTTTCGCTAGATTTTGCCGCTTTTTTCGACTTTTGGGATTTTTTTTTCTTTTAACCTTTTTTTTTAAAAATTTTAATTTAACACAAATCCTGTAATTTTCCTCATTTATCATGATTATCAATATCATTATCGTTATCATCATCATTATCTCATTATCATCTTTTCGCAATTATTATCATCATTATTGCAATTATTTAATATTATTGCAATTATTGCAGTTATAATATATATTTTTACAACTATAACTAATAACAAACTACAATAAAAATAGTAATAACAATAATAATAACAATAATTTTCGACTTTTGGGATTTTTTTTTTTTTTTACCTTTTTATCATATATGGCCCCAATTCCTGCTATTATTTATCATTATCATCATGATTATCAAACATTATTATCGTTATCATCATTATTATCATTATCATTATTATATATATATATATATTCATCTTTCTGTCTTCTTTCCTTTCTCTCTGTCTCTTTTTTTCTCTCTCCATCTTTCTACCGCTACCCTCCTTCTCTCTCTGTTTCCCACTTTCTCTTTGTTTCTCTCTCCCTCTCTCTCTTCTCTTAGACATTTCGTTGCTCCTTTTGACCTCTCTCTGACTCCCTCTTGCTCTTCCTCACTCTCTCTCTCTCCCCCTCGTTCTTGCTATCCCTCTCTGCCTTTTTTTGTTTTGGTTAGGTAAGATAAGGTAAGTTGGGTTGAGTTTATTGGGTTAGGGTTTAAAATTTGTTTCGTTAAATTAGGTTAAATTAGAATCATAAGGGGAGTTTAAGTTAGAACATTGTGCTTGTTAGATTCTTCTTCTTCTCAAGTGCCCCGTCCACAAGGACGTTGGCGATCATGGATTTCCACCTCTTTCTGTCTTTTTTTGGTCTTCAAATTTTCGTTCCGTATACTCGTCATCTGCTTATGCTTGCTGTGTAGGTTAGTCTTTGTCTGCCCCTGCTTCGTTTTCCATCGATCTTGCCCTGTCATGCAAGATGTTCTAGCTCTTCCTTTTGCATTTCGTGTCCCCCAAAAAATTTCCCAAATGTCTTTTTCGGATGTTCTTCAGAAGAAAAACGCTTTGTTCCTGCTCTCTCCAGCACTTCCTGGTTTGACATTTTATTTCCAAGATATTCTCAACATTCTCCTGAGGAACCATATCTCTTTCCGATTCAATTTGTTCTCCATATCCTGTGAAAAAGTCCAGCATTCGCTACCATACGTGAGGATGAAAACACATAACAGTTCAGCATTCTGATTTTTGTGACATAGAGATTTTGTTTTTTTTCATTATTTTGCCCAGTTTTTTCAAATGCAGCTTTTTCCATTCCCAAATTTGTCTTTTATTTTCTTGATCATTTTTTGCCATCTTCCGTTATCATGCTGCCAAGATAGTTGAATTTCTATACTTTTTTATCAAGATGTCACCAATCCGTATCTTACACTGTTTAAAACAACTTTTTGTTTGCTGATTAACATTTATTCCCGTCTATCTACAGTTTATGGTAAATCCCTTTTTTTCGCTGGCTTCAACTACTTTGTCTAGTATTCTTGCAGATTCTCTTCTGACTCTGCAATCAACACCGTATCGTCGGCATATCTCAAGTTGTTTAAGTTTTGGCCTCCGATAAGAAACCTTTGTAATGTTGATATTTCACGAAGGATAATCTCACTGTAAAAAGGTTAAAGAGATCTGGGCCCAAACACACATCCCTGTCGAACGCCTCTTCTAATGTTGGGGTATGAACTCGCATGCATGCCCATTGTTCCCAGTAAGGTTACGCAGAACTCTTAAATCCTTTCCATCCAGATCTAAACTTCATAGCATATTGAAAAGCTCTTCATGTTGCACTTTATCAAAAGTCTTTGTATAATCAATAAAACACACGTATAAATACTTAAGCATCTCGATAGCTATTCTGATAGTATTCTCAGTACGAAAATCGCATTCATTGTGCCAGCATCTTTTACGAACCCAAAAAGTTCTTTTCCTATCTCAGGGTTTTTTCTTACTTCTTGCTCTCATCATCAGAAGGGGGAGTAGAATTTATCACATGGCTCATTAGGCTAATCGTTCTGTGGTTTAAATTCAATCAATTACGCCCGTTTTTTCTTGGGAGGGCTATGAAAATAGATTTGCTGAGATCTTCTGGATTTGTCCGCTGGCATATACTCGTTCAAAACTTCGGTAAGCTTTGGTATAGAGAAGGTAATGATTATAATGATTATAAAATCATTATTATTGTTTTTATTATTGTTATTACTATTATTATTGTTGTTATTAGTATAGTTGCAAAAATATACATTATAACTACAATAATTGCAATAATAGTGATAATAATTGCAATAATGATGATAATAATTGCAGTAATGATGATAATGATGATAATATTGATGATAATGATGATGATAACAATAATAATCATGAAAATCATGATAATAATGATGATAAATAAAAGGTAAAATATTTTTTTTCCAAAAGTCGAAAAAGCGGCAAAATCTAACGAAATATATTATTTTCAGATTATACTCCAAAATTAAGTTATAAGGATTTCTGTGATAATTTGGGCCAATTATTAGGGTAATAATGATATTAATTGCAATAATGATGATAATAATTGGAATAATAATGATGATAATTGCAATAATGATGATAATAATTGCAATAATGATGATAACAATCATGATGATAATCATGATAACAGGAATTGTATCCATATATGATAAAAATAAATGGTAAAAGAAAAAAAAATCCCAAAAAGCGGCAAAATCTAGCGAAATATAGCCTATTGAGAGTATAATCTAAATGATGTTTTTTTCGATTTCTATAATGATTTTCGCAATTATTAGGTTGATAATGATAATAGTCACCAGAATTGTATTAATCATGACAATAATGATGATAACCAGTGAGAATAAAGAGAATTTTGATAATATTTGATGATGATGATGATGATGATGATGATGATGATGATGATGATGATGATGATGATGATGATGATTATTACTATTATTATTATTATCATTATTATTATCATTATTATCATTATTATTATTTTTACTAGTAGTATAATTGCAAAAATAATTATTATAACAGTAATAATTACAGTAATAACGATATTAATGAAAATTATTATATAAGTAATGCTTATGAAATCGTTATATTGCTATTATTATTGTTATTACTATTTTATTGTTGTTGTTATTAGTATAGTTGCAAAAATATACATTATAACTGCAATAATTGCAATAATAATGATAATAATTGCAATAATGATGATAATGATTGTAATAATGATGATAATAATGATGATGATGATAATCATGATGATAATCATGATAATAATCATGATAATAACAGAAATTGTTTCCATATATAATAAATAAAAGGTAAAAGAAAAAAAATCCCCAAAGTCGAGAAAGCGGCAAATACACTCCAAAATGACGTTTTTTCGATTTCTATGATGATTTTGGTAATTATTAGGCTAATAATGATAATAATTACCGAAATTGTATTAATCAAGACAATAATGAATAAAAGTGAATTTAAAGAGAATTTTGATAACATTTGCTGAATCTCAATATTATTAATATTATTAATAATGTTGTTATTATTATTATTATTATTATTATTATTATTATTATTATTATCATTTTATTATTATTACTTTTATTATTAGTATTATTTCCAAAAAAGATATTATAATTATTATTGTTATTACTAATATTATTGTTGTCATTAATATAGTTGCTAAGATATACATTATAACTGCAATAATTGCAATAATAATGATAATAATTGCAATAGTGATAATAATAATTGCAATAGTGATAATAATAATTGCAATAACGATGATAATATTTCAAATAATGATGATAATAATTGCAATAATGATGATAATGATGATAATAACGATGATAATGATGATAATCATGATAATAATGATGATAATAACAGGAATACTAATATTGTTGTTTTGTTTTATTAGTTTTAGTTGCAAAAATATACATTATAACTGCAGTCATTCCAATAATGGTGATAATAATTGCAATAATGACGATAATGATGATGATAATGATAATTATGATGATGATAACGATAATAATGATGATAATCATGATAATAATGATGATAATAACAGGGATTGTGTCCATATATTATAAATAAAAGGTAAAAAAAAATCCCAAGAGTCGAAATGCGGCAAAATCTAGCGAAATATAGCCTTTTCAGAGTATATTCAAAAATGACGTTTTTTCGATTTCTATGATGATTTTGGCAATTATTAGGGTAATAATGATAAGAATTACCAGACTTGTATTGATCATGACAATAATGATGATCAAAGTAAGAATTAAGAGAATGTTGATAACTTTTGATGATTATTAATATTATTAATATTATCATTATTATTATTATTATTATTATTATTATTATTATTATTATTATTATTATCATTATTATTATTATTATTACTGCTACTACTACTACCACTACTACCATTATTATTATTATTATCATTATTATTATTATTTTTTTATTATTAGTATTATTACCATAAGATATATTATAACTGTAATAATAACAATAATAATTATAATAATTATAATAATGATAATAATAGTCGTTATAATATTGTTATGATATTATTGTTATTTTATCATTATTATTACTTTTACTAGTAGCATATTGCAAAAATAATTATTATCAATAATTATTACAGTAATAACGATACTAAATTTAAATATGATATAAATAATGATTAAAATCGTTATTATATTTATTATTATTGTTATTACTATTATTATTGCTGTTGTTATATATAACTGCAATAATTGGAATATTATATAATAATTGCAATAATGATGATAATAATTGCAGTAATGATGATGATGATGATGATATTTATAATATGATAATGATAACGATAATAATGTGATAAGCATGATAATAATGAGTAAATCTCCTCAGTGGTCGTGTGGTTTATACAATAGATATTTATATGTATATATAATATATATGATTTATTATCGACGTAACAATTCAAACATCAGACACACCAATAGAAAGCGATAGAGAGTCAGCGAGTCAATTCGTCTTTGAGGATCTTGAAAAATTACAGGGAAATCGTGCGCTAGTGCTCGACATCCTGCGTGGGAGGACACGCTCATCCACCCAATCGAAGGGAAACGACAGAAACCGTCATAGCAGACTTTATATGCAAACGGGCGCATTGGAAGGATATGTGGTATGCTCACCATCTGATAACCCGCAATTCATTCTCAACATATGAAACCCTGAATTTGCCGTAAGAGAGGGCTCGCACCAACCCCTTTCAGAATGGGAAAGACAAGAGTTACAACTTCGTCGGCGACTGACATTATGTTCATAGGCGGTTTAGTATTTAATATGAATGAAAACATTCTTTCAAAAACTTCCTGAAAGGGCATAATGAATAAGTTAGTATCTTAACGTAATGAAGGTACAAGCATAGCACCCGAAATGATAATAAAATTGTTTCAGGTGAAAAACTAAGAACGGACACCATGAGAGAATTGGGCAGTTACTGGAAATTAGCGTGATTAGACTGTTAAGCAAACAAGCGACAAATCTAGCCAATGAAAACTTCAGGAAACGAAGTATGTCATTCTGGTAGCCAATTTGTCATTTGGTTGTATAGTCATTATGGTGCCAATGTCAGTCATTTCTAGTTGCCATGTTAATTAGAATTGTCATGAATTATGGTTGTCAATCATTCTGGGTCCATTTCGTTAATCCGGTTGTCATGCCATTTTGTTGTCAACTTATTGGCATAATTATGGTTGCCATATGCCCATTCTGGTTGCCACCGTGTCCTTCATGTCATTGTAAATTCTCATCGTCATATTGTTATTTGGGTGGCCATATTGCATCTGGTTATGTTGCCATTCAGGTTGCCCCACATGTCATTCTGGTTGTATATTGTCTACTCGGTTGCCATATTGTCATTCTGGTATCACTCGTCATTCTGGTTGCATATTGATGTATTTCCTTTGACCTCGCATGAAAAACCATTCTTGTATTAGAGGGAACAGTTCATTTTTTTTATTACTGATTTTTGTTTGTATATTTTGATCTTCGTGTTTATTATTTACATGACTGAAATACTGAATTCTCCTTTATTGATTTTTTTTACTACCGTAGTAATTATTTCCATTGTTCATATATATTTCAGTATTTTTGCAATCAATTCTCAATTATTGGATTTTTCCTCCTTCCAGCTTATGTTTTAATCTTTATTTTTAGCTTCTCAAAAATCTTCACTTCTTTTTTTTTTTTTTTCTTAATCTTAATTTTATGGTTTTCATGTACTGTTTTTTTATTCAATTAATATATATATATATATATATATATATATATTATTATATATATATAGTTATTCCACTTTTCCTTGTTCTTCTTTATTATTCAACTATTCTTTTTTCTTATATCATTACTTAATAGTATTTCTCTTCTTATGTTCCATTTTATTTGGATCGATTCTTCCCCTTTTCGTCTTCTTTTTCTTTGTCTCATTCTTCCCTTATTGCTTAGTCTTATTGGATTGGCCTACTTCCTTCTTCGTTTACTCCGAGTCTCAGGGCTGCGCCCCTCGAGCAGCGTGTCTTCCAGCCAATGGGGAGAAGAATCCTGCTGGATGATCCATGGCGGGCCTCCTTCTGTCGAGGCCCCCACTTCCTTTCTCCATTCGGGAAGGCCATTGCCGGAAGCCTCTATGGGGGTTGGGCTAGTGCCAGTTGGAGGTTGTGGCTGAGGGAAGAGAAGGCGCAGAGGGGGCGGAGGCCTCCTGCTGTTGGAGGGGGCGACCAGCAGAGCGGTTGGGCGGGGTCAGAGGAGCACACACACACACACACTTACACACACACACACACACACATTAATCATAGATATATAGGATAGAAGTGATAGAAAAATAGATAGGTTAGATATGTATTCATCCATATGGGTGTCTGTATAGTACCGTAACGATATACATGGTATATAGTATATATATATATATATATATAATATATATATATTATATATATATATTTAATTATATGTATCTATCTATTATTTATTTTTTTATATTGGAATGTGTTTCTGTGTGTATAAGTATGTAATACTATGCTTTATATGACAGGTTAGCTAAGTGGCTATCTACCTATCTTCCTACCTACATTTAGATCACTTACCTACATATCACCATATCTAGTTATCTACCTACCTCCATACGTATCTGTCTATCTATCTACCTACCCCATCTCTCTGTCTAGTCACTTCCTACCTGCCCATGTATCTATCTTTGTATCCACCTGCCTATATATCTATAGTTAAGTTTAAGTTACGTTAGGTTTAGTTGTATTTTGTTAATTTACGTTTAGGGTAGGCTGGATAGTTAGATTGGTTTGTTAAGTTTCGTTAGGGTTAGGTTAGGTTCGGTTAGTTTTATTTAAGTTAGGTAGTTGGTTTTGTTTTAGGTTAGCTGAAGTGTAGGTGGATAGATTATGTTATTTTATGCTACTTAGGTTTAGTTGGGTTAGGATACGTTAGGTTTAGTTAAGGTTATATTAGTCCTTAGTTGTGGGATAGATTATGTTTGCTTTGCAGCTTAGGTTCGTGGGTAAGGATACGTTAGGTTAGTTAAGGTTATATTAATTTTAGTTAGGTTAGATTTGGTTAGGCGAGGTTAGGTCTAGTTATCTAGCCGTTGTATTAGATTAGAATAGGTTTAGTTATTTTGTCCTGTTATGTTATGTTAGTTAGGTTTTAATTAGTTAGGTTTATCTATGTTGTGTTACTATTATATTATTGTTAGTTTAGGTATAGTTAGTTTCAGGTTTCGTTGGATTAGGTTCGTTCATTTAGATTCGGTTGATTTAGGTCAGCAGAAGGTTTAGTACATTGTGTTGGTTATATTAGATTAGGTTCGGTAGGTGTTAGATTAATCTAATTAAGTCAGTATTGGATTAGGTAAGTTTTGCTATACTAGGGTAAAGTAAGATATGGTTTGGTTAGAGTTAAATTAAAAATTGGTATGTTAGTTGTTAGATTTGCGTATTTTAAATTCGATTGGTTAGTTAGGTTAGGTCTAGGATAGATGTTGTACGTTAGGATATGTACATATACTTCAGATAGCATAAGTAGTTTTGGGCTAGTTTAGTTTAGGTTTAGTTCGATTTGGTGAGATTACTTTAGTTAGGCAAGGTTATGCTTAGATTACTTTAGGCTTATTAGGATACGGTTTAGTTATTAGAGCTTAAATAGTAGTTAGGTTAAGTTAGCTTACTTGAGGTTTGTTTATGTTTTTAGGTTGGGTTAGATTGGATTAGTAGGTTTAGGTAGGTTAGATTAAGGTAGGTTGGTTTTAGTTAGTTTTGGTAGGTTTGATTAGTTAACTTGTTTTTAGGTAGAGTAGGTAGATGATTATGGTTAGATTAGTTTAGATTTGTAAAATTAGGGTAGGTTAAGTTAGGTTAGCTCCACGTTAGCTAGCTTGGGTTTAGGTTAGTTAGTTTTCGTTAAGGTACTTTCGCTATGGTTTGTTTAGGGTAAGTTAACGGTGAGTTAAGTTAGGTTAGCGTACTGGTTTAGTTAGGTTAGGGTAGGGTACGTAGCTTTGGTTAAGTTACATTATTTAAACCCAACGTAAGTAAATGTAATACATCATTATTTAACCCTAACACATAAAACCTAAAAAATCATACTCAACATACCTAAATAAACCTAATCTTAATAATCATAATCCTTAATAAAACATAAGATAATATAACGTAAAGTGATCCTAATCTAAAACTAACGAACTACTTAACCAAACCAAAACTACTACCCAAATATACTAACCGAATTAAACAAACCTAACCTTACTAAACTAATCTACACCTAACCTTAGCTAAGTATAGCCTGTGTAATTGAACCGAACTAACATTAACATACATCAACCTAATCAAACTTACCCATACCCAATCTCACTAAACCAAACCCAAACCTATCTGGACCTAACATAATCTAACCTAACTTAACATAACTGAACTAACTTAAAACTAAATGAACCTGACTTAACGAGATTTACTACGGTCTCGGGAGGGAGAGATAGATAATAGAGAGAGAGGGAGAGTGAAATGAGTGACGAGTGAGAACAGACAGACCCACACACACAATACTCACACATTACACACAAATGTATGTGTATACACACACAAACACACACACACAACACACACACCACACACACAATATATATATATATCATATATTATATCTATATATATATATGTATAATATATCATATATATATATATATATATATATATATAATATATACTATATATCGAATGGACTGAAAGGTGAAAACGAACGAACGACCCTAAACGACGCGAAAACAGCCGCCTCCCCCGTGTCAAGACGTTCTCGTCCTTTTGTCCTTGGCAGGCATTTTTCGCCCGCAGAGAGACGGGCTTCATGGAGCGAGGCGGCTGATAGCAGGACCGGAGCTTCTCCACACGGAGGTGCTGTGCCCCGCGGGTCATGCACCGCTGACCCAAACGCGCTAGCGAAAGGCCTCTTTGCACTCCGGTACTCCCTCGCTCCCCACCCCCGTCTCTCCCCCTTTTCCTTCTCTTCTCTCTTCAATTCTCTGCTCTCACTTTTCTCTTGATTCATATCTTTCTCCCTTTCTCTCTCTCTATACCCTCCGTGATTTCATTTTCCGTATCGCTATCACTCCTCAGTCTCTCTCTCTTTATTTTCTCTCCTCTTTCCTCTCTCTCCTTTCCTCTCTCTGGTCTCTCTTCTTTAGCGCTTCTTTCCTCTCTTCTTTAATCTTGTATATATATAATATAGACTAGATATATATAATATATATATATTTCTTCTTTTCCCTCTTATATCTCTGTCTCTCTTTTATTACGTTCCCTCTGCTTCTCTATATCCAAGGAAATATCGTAAAATTTGAAGATGCTTGATATAGTTATCATTATTATGTTGTTATCCATAAAAACATCCTCTGTACCATTATCATTATCACAAACATATACTATTATTACCATCCATTACTATTATCATTATCATTGTGAATTACATTATCAATATCATTATTATCATTAATATTGTTACTTTTCACTACTACTTTCATGTATATATATATATTTTATTTAGTTATTTATTTTTTTTTTCATGAAATATTACATATATCATTATATTAATATTGATATTAGGAACATTACCAATTTATCTATATTTTTATTAGTTAACTATTTTCAAAATAACAAATTAATGCTTATCATTATTACATCCATTAGCATCACACCCACATTAAAAAAAAAAAAAAAACATGAACGTACACACGCACTCACACATACACCTAGACATGTCCTCACAAAAAACGCTGATCATGCAGACCTATAGGACAGTAGTACACTAAACCTTACATACGAATACAAACACATCCATAGATAGGTTTGTCACATGGAATCACACAGAAGAACACATAAGGGATGAAAATACTACATTCACTTTTAATTCGCACACACAAAAACCCCATACAGCCACACCAACTATAAGGTGTGCAGGACACACATGTATTCACAGAAGCATACACACACACCTACAACTTATCATTACTACCCTTTTCTACCATTACGATTTAACCTTACCATTCATCCTAAAGGTGACCTAAACTAACTTAACCCATCCTAAGCGAACCTAAACCTAACCTAACATAACAAAAAAAAATAATGATTCTGCCCTAATTTAAATTTTGTTGACCTTTCCTCCCATACGTTCTAATCTAATTATGCTAAACCAAACGAACTTAAAACTAACCTAGCTCATACCTAACCTACCTAAACCTAACGCATCCCCTACCTAACCGAAAATAACGATTTCTACCCTAACTTAACATTTTTAACCTTTCCTAACTTTACAATTTAAATATAACCATTCTAAACCTAAACCGTTAACTAACTAACCTAAACGTGACCAAACCTAATCTAAATCTAAACCTAAACATTAACGTATCTTATCTGACCATTATCTAGCTTAAACTTAGTACCTAACTGAACATACACCTAAAAATACAAATACCCTACCGAACCTTTCTTTTTAATCTACCTTATACTAAACCTAACCCAACTATAAATCCTAAACGTAACTTAACCACACGATTTAAATGTAACCGAACTTGACATTTCTAACCTACCTATCTTAGATTAAAACCTAAAATCAACAATTTCTATCTTAACCTATTCTAAACTAACCTAACTTAACTAATCGAACTTCCAGCCTTAAATTATGCTCACCAAACCTAAATCTATCCTAAGTATCGAAACCTAAACATCACGAACCCAAACTACACATTACC
>NW_023662327.1:7500-17500 GCF_015228065.2 Penaeus monodon | reverse complement strand
GACTTGGCGCACCGGAGCGCCACTAAAATGGTGGAGGTGCACGACGAAAGTGCGTGGCAAGCTCAAGGTAGCGGCCATGCCAATGGAAGGAGGACTAGGCCGGCGCATGAGGGAAGTGAGGTACAACATAGGTGACAGAGTGTGGCTGCAGCATTAACCCGCGTGCGGAAGCGAGGGATCTCGCCGAAGCTACAGAGCCCCTGGCAGGGCCATACACGTGGTAGCGGCCCCTCTCTGATGTCACATATCGAATCGCCAGAGGCGAAAACGACCCTCTGGTTGTCCACGTGGACCGGCTGTGGCGTTACCATGGGCCAGGAAGCTACTCCTTGGGCCATGGTGAAAAGAAGATAAGGTAGCCCAGTAGTAGCGTGCCGATGAGGACGTGGCAGACGCTCTGACCGAGATGAGGACGAGCATTTGGACGGTGAGGCGATGCAGCAGACGTCAATGGTGACCATGAGCAGAGTCTTGGGACAGGAGATTACCCCTCTGGTGCATTGCCAATCTACCGCGCCCAACACCTCTCAGAGAGACCCCATGCGAGAGCGAAGAAAGCAAGCGCGGATGAAAGATTTTGTGTTTCTAGAGAAACTGATTTTATTTAAATTTCGTAGTTGTTCAGGTTTAGATATGACAGAGCAGAGTTTTTTTTTTCGTTGCTTGATAGGGGGGGATAGTGCTACGCCAGGGGTCTTTGTCTCTGTGTGAAACAGTGTTAACATGAAAAGGATGACCTGGGCATGTGTAAACATGAAAGGGACCTGGCAACATGACGCAGCTGGCTAAGTGAGAGGAGGAGGCGAGGAACAAGCCAAGAGAGACGGAGGTGGTGCTGTCCTGTGAAGACCTCGTGTGCCTTTGTGACCTCGATATAACTTGTGGG
This sequence comes from Penaeus monodon, assembly GCF_015228065.2. Taxonomy (NCBI): domain Eukaryota; kingdom Metazoa; phylum Arthropoda; class Malacostraca; order Decapoda; family Penaeidae; genus Penaeus; species Penaeus monodon. The sequence goes on along the minus strand of NW_023662327.1, from coordinate 16,614 downwards.
GTACTCTGTTATAAGCTGTAGCGTGCATGAGTGTGACATGCTGGTTCCCCCTGTTTATTGTGCCTATAGAAAAGTGTACGGGTAAATAATGTCGTAAATAAAGGAACGACTGTCATTTTGTGTTTATTTCGTGCCCGCCTCGAACTTGGCGTTTCCTCTCTTGTGTTCTGGACGCTGGGGTGCTGGTGCACTCGTGGAGCTGTTCAGTGTTTCACGACCCCGTGGATAGCACGCCGTCTGCCAGCCTGCCTCGTGTTGGTTGGCAGCGAGAGAGGCGAGCCGGCGTAACATTATTATTATTATTATTATTCTTATATTATTATTGATTATTATTATTAATTATTGTTATTGTGGTGTGTTGTTGTAGTTATCATAATTAATCATTACATTATTTTATTATTCATTATTATTATTATTATATATTATCATTATATTAGATTAATAGGATTATGAATTGTGATGAGTGATGATGATGATGATGATGATGATGATGATGATGATAATTAATTGTTATTATTGATATTATTATTATTGCTTACATTCATTGTATATTAAGTTATTATATCGCTTTATTATGAGTATTATTTCATTATCATATTTTATTATTATATTATTAAAATTATATCATCATTATTATTATTATTATTATTATTATCATTATTATTATTTTATTATGATTATTATATATTATCATCAGTATGTTCTTATTATTATGACTATACTTATATTACTTAGTATATTACAAGAAGGGGGGTCCCTTAAAAAAAAATTTGTAACTGATAATAATAAACAATAATAATGATAAAATAATACTAATATTTATTAGATATTGTTGTTTCTTATCATTCTTCTTATATCATTATTTTATTATTATAAACGATGAATAATAAAAATAATGATCATAAATAATTTTTATAACATCGTTTATTATTGTTATTTTTATGTTATCTTAATTGAGATTATTGTTATTATTAGTAAAAATTACAAAGAAAATATAACTCCAATAATGGCAAATAAGAATGATAATAATGATGATATTCATGATAATAATTGCAACAATGATAAAGAGGATAATAATAATGATAATGATTTGATAACGATGATAATTATGATAACGATGATAATAATGATAATAATAAACAGTAATCATTATTATTATTATTATTATTATTATCATTATTATTATTATTGTTAATAATATCATTATTGTTATTATTAATGCTATTATATTATTATTATTATTATTATTATTATTGTTATCATCATCATTATCATTATCATTTCTTATTATTATCATTAGTATTCTTATTCTTACTCCTATTATTACTTTATTATTTGTATTATTAATACAAATCTTTTATAAACTATAATAATAAAATAATGAAATAATAATATTTTTTGTCTTTATAATTATATTATTATTATTATTATTATTATTGTATTATCATTTTTATTACCTTTATTATTATATAATGAAAAAAAGCTTATTATATTGTAATAATTACAATAATAGAGATGATGATGATATTGGTAATGATAATAATAATAATTATTATTATTATTATTATCCGTATTATTATTGTTATTGTTATCACTATTATTATTATTATTGTTATTATTATTATTATTATTATTACTATTATTATTATCATTATTGTTTTTCATCATCATCAAGGGGCTAACGCCGACGGGGGCGCATGGCCGCATCCACCCTTCGCTTCTAGCCACGAGGATCCCTCGAGGCGAGTCTCCAGGCAGGCACACGGCCCATCTCTAATTCCTCACGACAGGTCTCGTCGAGCTGCCCAAGCCATGATCTCCTAGGACGTCCCACAGGTCTCCTCCACCCAGGGTTGTCTCGCAGAGATACAACCTGATGGGCAGGGTCGTCCCCAGGGAAACGAGCTAGGTGGCCATATAGCCTGAGTTGGCAATCCCGGATTATGCAAGTAACAGGTCCCATGCCAGTCTCACGGTGTAACCGCCGGTTGGACACGTGGTCCTGCCAACTGTACCCCATGATCCGGCGAAGGGACTTGTTACAAAAGGCATCAAGGCAAGACTCCAAGGCACTGGATAGCGTCCAGGTTTCGCTTCCATAGAGCAAAACTGGAAGTATCAAGCCCTTGAAGACACGCAGCTTGGTCCTTCTGCATAGGTACCGACATCTCCAAACGCTCTTGTTGATCGAGTTCATGGCTCCTGTTGCCAGACCAATCCGTCTACTGACTTCCTTGTCTGACAACCCAGAGATATGGACTACGCTTCCAAGGTATGTAAAACTTTCTGTGACTTCAACGTCCTCGCCGCAAGCATGGATCGACTGAACGGGTTCCCCTAACAGGCCCACAGTCCTGAATCTTGGTCTTGGTCCAGGAGACCTCTAGGCCTAGGGGCTTCGCCTCATTGCTAAATGCATCAAGAGCCGCCACAAGTGACTCCAAGGACTCAGATAGGATGGCAACATAGTCGGCAAAGTCAAGGTCTGAGACCTTAATATGCTAGTGTTGCTCCGCACTGACTTTGGCTAGTAGCTCTGCCCATTATCCAGTCCATACAAGTGTTGAAAAGTGTGGGTGCAAGGACACAGCCTTGCCTCACCCCTGAATTAACAGGGAAGAAGTTCGACATACCCCCACCACACTTTACAGCACTTTCAGTACCAGTATAGAGGCTTGCTATCAGGCCAATAATCTGTGTCGGAATTCCCCTGAGCCTCAGGATCTCCCATAGCGATTCCCGATGCACCGAGTTCAAACCCTTCTTGAGGTCGATGTAGGTTGCAAGCAACTCACGACGGCGTTCCACAATTACTCGAAGCACTAGTATACGGTCTATTGTGGACTTGCAAGGAGTAAATCCAGACTGCTCCGGTCTCTGGTGCCTCAGTAGGTGGTTGCGGATCCGTTTCAGAAGAATGTGGGCGAGAACCTTGCCTGGTATGCTGAGCAGTGTAATGCCACGGTAGTTGCTACAGTCCCATCGATCCCTCTTCCCCTTCCAGAGAGGGATGACCACGCCCCTCAGCAGGTCAGGGGGAATGGTACCAGACTGCCAAATGGCAGTCAGGACTGTATGCAGGCCCCGAGCCATAGGTTCACCCCTAGCCTTTAGCAGTTCAGCAGGGATATCACATATGCCTGAGCCTTTCCCACTCTTCAGCTTGGAAATCGCTAGCCTAACCTCTGTTAGGGTAGGAGGTTCCTCGCTGATGGGTGGGTCCGGCACAGGCACTGCGACATCACTTGCATCCAAGCTAACTGTTAGAGGGTCCACCTGGTACAAATGTTCAAAATACTCAGCCCCAGCGTTCACGAACCCAACATGATCTGAGATGATCCGTCCATCCGCTGATCGGACTGCAGTCATCTGTGAGGAGGGCTTAGGGTTCAGTTTTCTCAGGGCTTGGTAGGCAGGGCGAAGGTCATTTGCCAAGAAATGGCCTTCAACCTCCTCAGCAAGATTCCTGATAGACTGTTCCTTGTCCCTTCTCAGCAGTGTCCGAGCCCTACGCACCATGGAACGACGCAAGACTTGATTCCCATTCAGCCGAGCCTTGCGACACGCTTCAGTGGCCTCTAATGTCTCCAGGGAGATGGTATTCTGCCTTGTCCTTGGGCGTACGCCAATGGACTCCTGAGCTGCTTCGAGTGTTACACGCTTGAAGGACTCCCACAGAGCAACTGGGTCCGTCAGGTTGCTGGTTTCTGTGAATCGGTCAGAGACTGCCGTGGCGAACCCACGGGCACACTCCTCCTCCCTTAGTCTGTCCAAGTGAAACACCTTAGGGTGGCCACTGGAGGGACGGGGAGTTTTGAAGTGGACCCGCAGGGTAGCCACAAGCAGCCTATGGTCGGTGCCACAGAACTCAGCACTCCAGTAAACCCTGCAGTTCTGGAGGATCCTCCATCGTGTGCTGACAAGAATGTGGTCGATCTCCTTGGCCACATTACCCGTATCGCTGTACCAAGTCCAGCGATGCGAGTTTGAGTGCTGGTACCAGGAGCCAGAGATCCTTTTCTGGGACCTAGCAAAGTCCCGGAGAAGGAGACTATTCTCGCTGCTGGGATCAGCTCCCGAGCCATGGGGACCGACAGACATCTCGTAGCCAGCTCGGTCACAGCCGGATACCGCATTGAAGTCGCCCAGAACAATGCGAATGTCTCGCCGGGGACAATCGTCTGCCACAGATGCGAGTTTGGCGTAGAACGCCTCTTTCACATCGGTTTTATATACATCGGTAGGAGTGTATACAGCAATAAGAGACAAGAAGCCAAAACCATGCTTCAGTCTCAATGCCATGATACGCTCATCAACCGGTGTCACCTTGACTACCGCGGGCTGAAGTCGACTGGAGATGGCATGGCTACACCCTGGAGGTGGTGACCATCGCTACGGCCCGACCAGTAGTAGGTGTAACCACCCACACTGATCGTGCCGCTACCAGGTCTTCTCACCTCTGAGAGGGCAGCCACCTCAACTCCCAGTCGCTTCAATTCCCGCGATAGCAGAGGTAACCACTCATCCTGCCGCAAGGACCGGATGTTCCAAGCACCTACCCGGAAAGCACACCTGAGGTTAAGCCTCGGGTGGTCACTCCGGGTGCACGCCACCTCTACTGCCCCCGCCAACACAGCCCCAATTAAAGGAGGTCGGCAGGCTGTGGGACCGCCTATCCACCTGTGGGGTTCCCGAGGGCTTTCCCCCACAAGCTTCATGGTGGGTTGGCGCCTGCCTGGGCGCAGGCGGGACGAGTAACTCTCGTTCCAATCCTGCACCCCGACATTTGCCCTCCCAGCGGGACCCACAGCCCGCCTTACTTGCTGGGTGGGAGGGACAACACCCCTCCCCCCCAGCATTTCCATTTACTTTGGACGTTAACATTCTGGGGCCCTGGGGGCTCCCCGAGATCCCCCCAGATTACCATGGCTACGGGGAAGGTACCCAGTTCCCATGGGTGGGCCAAACGAGGAGGCACTGCCAGAAAGATTTAGATGGACGAGGCCGTGACCCTGGGGCAGGGGAGACTATGCAGAAGTTTTTGATTGACTGGGACTAGCCAGGGGTGGGAAGTCCCTTTGCAAGCCCGGGGGGAGCTGGGGAAGCACTTAACACTATCTAGGCTACCACACCATCGCTTCACATCACCATGCGCGTGAAGCACCCACCCATATTATTGTTATTGTTATTATTATTATTATTATCATTATTATTATTATTATTATTGTTATTATTATTATTAATATTATTCAACATAAAATTATATCAATAACTGTAATTTTTAATAAAAAAATACTTTAATTTAATTATATAAAATACATATTAAAAATTATAATTATAATATTAAAATTTATTATTATATTATTATTATCTTTATACTTTAAGCATAATTGTAAAAAAAAAACTATAACAACTACAATGATAACGATAATAATTAAAATAATTTTGTAAAAAAATATCATAAAAATTGTTATTATTGTTGTTTTTATTGTTTTTATTAGTATTATTACAAAAGTATAATATAACTGAATGATTGCAATAATAATGATAGTAATGATATTGATGATATTAATTGGCAATAATGATGATAAAGAGGATAATAAGGATGATAATAATGATGATAACGATAATAATGATGATAATAATAATCGCTTAAATCTATTATAAAAAGGAAATCTTGCGAAATATAGCCTTTTGAGAGTATACTCCAAAATGCCGCTTTTTCAATTGCAATTATGATTTTGGCTATTATTATTATTATTATTATTACTATTATTATCATTATATTAATATAATCATTATCACCATTTTATTATTACATTATTATTTTCTATTATTATTATATTATCATTACTTTTAATAGTAGTAGTATTTCATAAGAAATGTATTATAATCGTAATAATAACAATGATAATGATAATAATAATACTTGTAGTTATTATAATATTTTCATTATTATTATTATTATAGTTATTATAATAATTATATTACTTTTATTATTAGCATAATTCAAATAAAAAATTATAGATGTAATAATTACAATAATAACTATAATATTTAAAAGAATTATATAAATGATTTTTAATCAACTCGTTATTATTGTTTTATTTTATTATTATTTTATTATTATTATTATTATTATTATTATTATTATTATTATTATTATTACTAGTAGTAGTAGTAGTAGTAGAATAATTACAAAAGAACATATTATTACTGCAATAATTGCAGTAATAATGATAATAATGAGGATATTGCTGCTAATAATTGCAGTTTAATGAAAAAGAGGTAATTTTAATGAAAGATGAGAAACGATAAAAATGATAATGATAAGTAAAAATAATGATGGAAATAATAAAATCGCTTCCATATATAAAAAAAAAAGGAAAAAAGGAAAAAAATTCCCCAAAAGTCGAGAAAGTTGCAAATTTATTAATGGCATATAGGCTTTTAAACATTTACCCCAAAATGATCGTCCCCTTTTTAATCATAATTTTTGGCAATTATTATTATTATTATTTTTTTATTATTTTATCATATTATATTAAATTTTTTTATTATTATAATTTTTGTCATATTTTTTATTATTTTTTTCATTTTTTTTGTTTTATTCTTATTACTTTTACTTTTTATTAGTATTTTTTAAATTTAAAAATATTAAAAAAAAAAATAATGATATTTTATTATTTATTTTATTTTTTTATAAAAAATAATAAAATTATTATTTTATTCTTTTTTAAAATTTTTTTATTATATAAAAAAAAAAAACTAAAAAATTTACAAAATAACCAAAAAATTTAAAAGAATGTTAAAAAATATTTTTTTTTTTAAAAAAATTTTTTTTGTTATTTTTATTTTTTTATTTTTGATTGTTGATGTTATCCCGATGAGCCCCGGATCCTTTTACAGAAAGCTAAATGATCTTGTCTGTGACTCAATTCCCCAAAGTCTCCCCAAAATTGTTGGCATCAAGACTAAAGAAAAAAACTTTTTTCGACAGTACTCGCATCATTTTCCCACCGCAACAGACTAAGAATCCCTTCTTTTTTTTCTCTAAAGGAAAAAGACTGGTGTACGTACGATGTTTCATACTTCGCAAATTTTGGGATTGCACAGTCCCAAACCCTGTAGAATGGAGACTGTTTATTGACGCAGCAAGAGGACGTGAAAGCCGTTCTGGGCACAACGGAAACCAGTTTGCCTCTATACCGCTGGCTCACTGACTACCTGAAGGGAAGTATAAAGCGGTGAAGTATCTCTGGAAAAATTTTTTATTGTCAGCAGAGTGGTGATCGTCCCATGTTTTTCCGGGAGGGACCATGGGAAATTAAAAAGTGGCATTTTTGACGGACCTCAATACGTCACCATCAGAGATCCAGATTTTAAAACCCTCAAGAATAAGTCAACGGGAAGCGTGAAGGCATTTGTTTGGTCGTAAAGAAAATTCCTTTGGGAAACACAAGGCCCAAATACGCAGAAAATCGTCACCAAAGCTGATGCCTATTTTCACCATGGATCGGTTTCCCGAAATCGGGGTAATGGGGACAGAGGGGGAGAGAGATTTCTCAAGACATGAAGGGGTGGAGACCCGGATCAGGGGCATGGATGAGTCTTGGCGATTTTGTTTGGGCTTTTTTAAAAGGAATCCTGCCCCTGCACATTTTAGGAGCTCAAAGAAAAGGAAGTCTCAGCACTGAATTCAATTTTGACCAAACATCTAGTTTCATGATCTGTCTTTTTAGTGTCCTTCTACTGACAACTGATCAATTTTGACGTGTTCAGCATTAAAACATAGATATTGTAAATTTCCAATGTAATGAAGTTGATGTCAAAACGATACCCATCAATTTTGCAACATGTCGATAATTATAAATTGGTAAAAAAAAAATATATATATCGGATTATAAGTAAAAACAAATAAAACAAAAATAACGCTCTAATGTTTTCCCCTTCGTAAAAAAAACGTTTTTTCCCATATTCATTAGAGAAAAAATTTACCGTCGGGAAAAAGGATGGCATTTTTGGATTCGCGATGCAAATTTTCTCCCAAATCAGTTAAAAAAATAAGAACAACTTACAAAAAATTTTTTTTGTAACCCGGTTATTATTATTATTATTATTTTTATTATTTTATTATTATTATTTTTATTTCATTTTTATTATTATTACATAATCATTTTTATTTTCATTAATTATTGTTTTTATTGTTATTTTTTAGTATTTTCATTATTTTTTTTTCATTTTATTATATCAGATATTTTATAATTATTATTATTATTTTAATTATTATTTTTATTATTTTATTATTATTATTATTATATTATTATTATATATATTATTATTATTATTATCATTAATTGCTATTTATTATTATATTATATTATTATTATTATTATTATTGTTTTATTATTATTTATTATTATATATTCATTATCATATTATTGTCATTATTATTATATAATCATTGTTATTATAGTATAATAAATTAGCACTATATAATGATAATTGTTATTGTTATTAAAATTATTATTAACATTATTATTATAATTATTATTATATTATTATTATTTTTTATTGTTACCAAAATTAGCATAAAAATATAACTAAAAATTTACATAACAATAATAATATAAAAATATAAAAATAGTTACATATAATATTTTATTATTATTTTATCATTATTATTATTTTTTGTTGTAATAATTGAGTATATAATATTACAATAACGAAATAATTATAAAATGAATAATTATTAATAAAATAATTATGTATTGTTGACATTATATTGTTTTTAAAGTATGATTGCAAAAAAATGTATTATAATAATAATATCAATAATAAGAAATAATGAATATTAAACAATTGCATAATATGATATTTTAATGATGATAATGATGATGATAATGATAATAATGATGATAACGATTATACTAATGATAATGACAGTGATCGCTTCCATTTATAATAAAAAAGGAAAAAGAAAAAAGAAATCCAAAAGTCGAAAAGGGCCTTCTTGAGATTTTATTGGAAAAGGCCGCTTTTTCGATTTCAATTATGATTTTAGCAATCATTAATATTATTGTTGATATTATTATTATTATTATTATTATTATT
>NW_023662327.1:0-2500 GCF_015228065.2 Penaeus monodon | reverse complement strand
AACCAAAATGTTCTTAACGAAACCAAACCAACCCCCTCCTAACCAAAAGCTATTCCCCAAACCCAAACCAAACCCTACCTAACCTAACCAAAATCAAACCCCAAACCCAAAACTAAGGTAACCTTGTTTTTTTTCCTACCAACGTAACCTAATATTTTTTATATATATTAATATATATATTATATTTATATTATTTAAAATAAATAAATTTTATATATATAAATATATATTATATATTATAATATATTATATATATATTTTTTTTGGTGGGGGTGTGTGGTGTGTGTGGGGTTTTGTTGTGAAACTATCTACATTTGTAAACAGGCAAATATAATATAATATATAATTTTCACATTTTTTTAAAGATGTAAAAACCCCCATGTTCTGTTTTGTGTGGTGTGGGTGTGGGTTGTGGGTGTTTTAAGGGTGTATTTTGAAAGTGTGTGTGTGTGGTTTATTTTGTAATTATAAAATATAATAATATATAATATAATTATATTATATATAATTTTTAAAAACTATATAAATATAAGTTTTTGTATTACGTATTTGTTTTAGGTATTTGGCCTTTTGGGAGTTCGTGAGTATTTGTTTGTCGGCCCTTTTGTGTAATCATCCATCATCACATCATTAACTTCTCCCCCCTTCCCCCTTTTCCCTCCCCTCCTCCCCTCCTCCTCCCCTCCTCTTCCACTTTTTCTCTCGGGTTCCCCCTTTCCCCTTTTTTTTTCCTTCTACTCTTCCACTACTATTTTTGTTCCCTTTTCCTCTCCTCCTCCTCTTCCACCTTAATCATGGCTTTTTTAACTTTTGGGGGGGCAACCCCCCAAGTCGGCGGCCCAACCCGATAAAATAGAGAAATGTTACCTAAAAGGTCCACCGGCCTCTCCGTGGAAAGAAAGGGGACCCTACCACGTACTCACTCCAGAGATCACAAATGAAAAATACAATTGTTATGCTGTGCCACGGCGGCTCAAAAAAGAAACTACCGTTTTAAAAAAAAAAGAAAAATGTTAAGCTTAGAGGGTCAATGAGGCACTGGGCATACTTTGTGTTGTTAGTTAATTTTTTCCCCTTTCTATTTTTTTTTTACTATTGTTTTCCATTTTACTTGCGGGGGTTTTAAATACCTTCATCTGTTTTTTTAAGTTCTTTTATTAGTTTTTTTTCGGCTGTTTTCCTTATCTTTTTATTGGTATTTATGTTAAAAAACCTTTTCTTTGTTTAAAATTAAAGTTCTTATTATTGATGATTCTGTTTAAAAAACTGTTGCCACATGACGTGGTCCCCTGGGTATAGACTGCTGTAAAATAACCAAAAAAGGAGTTGTCTCTGGGCTGTCCCCCCGGGTTTCCCTTTTGGGTGCGGGAGAAAAAAGGCAAGGTTGTGTTTGAGCCATCTTTTACATGCCATAAGGGTATTGCTGGACGTGGGGATTTATGTTACACAAGGTTTTTCAAAATTTTTTCATTTGGGCCCACCACCAAATTGGGAATTTTTTTTGTATCCGTTCCCCCAAACGAGCTTAAACCCCTTTTTTTTCGTATTTTTTTTTTCTTTCCTTGGGGCTTTGCTTTTTTTTTACTTTTTTTTCTCAGATCAAGAGCCATAGCCGACCCATTTTTTTAAAGGGGTGTGGGACCTGGGCTGGCGGTCTCCTCAAGGGAAGTGAAAACCCCCTTCTTTCGGCCCTAAGCCGCCCCCCACCCTTGGGGGTTTTAATTTCGGGCTTCCCCTCGAAAGAAAAACCTTACAATCATACATACAAAAATACCACACAAAACAAAACCCAACACACCCACACGCCACCACCACACACAACACACACACCCACCACACCACACACCAACATAAATTATATATATATATATATATAATATATATAATATTATTATATATATCATATAATATATATTATTTTAATATTATTTTATAAAATATTATTAAAATATATTAATATTTATTATGAAAGTATGTATGTTGTATTTTTATATGTCTCTCCCAAATTTTATTTAAAATTTAATTAAAATTTAAAAAAATTTTATCTATATATATATATATATATATTTTTTATATTTGTTTTATATATTTTTTTAAATATAAAAATAAACACCACGTACACATCGCCAACCCAAAAACCACAAACACAACACCACACCACACACAACCCACCCCCACACACACCCACACACCCCACACCACACACACAAAACACACACACACCCTTCGTGTATATATATTACAGATAATAATAGATAGATAGTAGATAGATATTAGAAGTTTATAAAACTATCATGCACACCTACAAACCACCAGAAACACAAAAAAACCGCAAAAAAACACATACACTGTGTATTATGGTGGTTGTAAAATATATATATCTATATATATATATATATATATTATATATTTTATATTTTTGTGTGTGTGTGTGTGTGTGTGTGTTGTTGTGTGTGTGTGTGTGTTTTTTTTTTTTTTTTTTTTTGTATTTAAAATATAT
>NW_023662326.1:15000-16297 GCF_015228065.2 Penaeus monodon | reverse complement strand
TTTATATTTTTAAATTACTGCCCCAAAAACAGTGTCGCCCCTAAATGATAATTTTCCCATAAACACAATTGGCATTCTCATTTGCCCAACCAATTGACTGTGCATACATGATGCGAAATGATTCAACCCAATCTGAAATGTCGTGGTTTCAGCGGGTGTGTAAAATGAAAAAACGACCGTACTTTTCTTTTGTCTCGATGAATATAGATCAGTGTTAGAAAAGTGGCAGACAAAAAAATCTGCTAAATAAAAGAAAATTTATAGAACCACAGGGTTTTGCTATGTAAATCAAGCAAAAAAAAAGTTGGGTTTAAAGTCATGAACTGTTTTTCATTGCATTTTTAAGGAAATACAGAAATTTTTGGTAAAAATCAAGGGGAATTTATTTGATGCCCCTGTTGTTGTCTTTCACAGATACGGTTTTTTTGGAACGTGGCTAAAAGATTACGAAAGATTATTTGTTTTCCCATTTAGACATATTTCACAAAAACCCAACCCCTGATTTTTAAATAGAAATGAGTATTTTCCCAAACCATGCCCTCCCTCGTCCAATTTCCTAGCGTCCTCTTTAATCACCCCACTAGACAGAGAATCGTGGGTTTGTTATGTATGCGTTCATATACTCGCAGAACGTTGGTCAAGCACTGCATTGTTACCTGCTCTCCCCGCCTGAAGGACAGAGTGGTGAGGCCGTGTATCGGTATAGGTGCACCTGGCCCCAAAAACCCCCCTGCACCCCGAGGTACAAGTATCACAAGCGATTTCTGTTCCCGTTCGGGGAAGGAAAAAACCCTCCAGTTTCAATTTCGCGCGGAAGGGCTCGCCCGAAAAAGCATCGCGATCAGGCATCTTTTTTTTTCCGCCCGAAGCACTTATTTTGCATCTTTTCCTTGATGGCGAGGAATTGATAAGATTTTTTTAAAAAGGGGAACCCCTTGCTTTAAAATTCATATTTGGTTCGAAAAGCTAAGAATTGGCTTTTGGAAAAAAAATTCAATTTTTGACACGCCGTTTCTCAGAACGTAACAGGAGGCGAGGTGGGGGTTGTGAGAAATCAGGAACAGGTGTGCTGGAAAGGCGAAGTCCTGGGAACTAAAAGTTAGTTTATACTCGACAAGCTTTAAAGGGGGTAGCGGGTTTCTTAGGGGAAAAACGGTATATTCAACAATTGCCCAGTATACAGATATACTATGATCTTTAGCATTTAAAATTGAAGTGAAGTTAGGAACAAAAATGAAGACGATATGGTCATTCGGGGAAGTGTGCTACTAACAAGTAGTAGTTGGGATCAAATTTT
>NW_023662326.1:0-5000 GCF_015228065.2 Penaeus monodon | reverse complement strand
AAAAAAAAAAAAAAAAAACCCCCCAAAAAAAAAAGAAAAAAAAAAAAAACAAAAATTCTTAATAAAAACTGACACTCAACCTCCAAATTTAAAACCCCTGCTCCTTCCACCCCCGTAACTGCTGAATCCACCTCCCCTAACAATATCCCCCCTACACCCTATCCTCCTACCCCCTCCCAACACAGCCCACCCCCAAAACCCCAACCCCCCCAAAACCTCTCCCATCCCTCTATCCCTTCCACCCCCTCCTGGATACACACGAAAAACCCTTAGTACAAGTTCCCCTTCTCAGCCCCTCCATCTCCTAATACCCCCCTATAGAACCCCCAACCCCCAACCCTCTCCCATCTCAGACCTCTCAGTCCTTATCCCCCCCTTACTGCTTCCCCCTCAAATCCCAAAAAAGACTACATCTATATCACAAAATATAACACCTTTTTGGGAAATTCGGGGTTTTCCGCCCCCACAGACCTGCCCTTCCTCAACCTTTCCCTCTAAAACCCCATATTTTGTATCCTTCAAAGACCTTTCTTACACTCCTCCAAATCCCAATCCCCAATTATCTTTTTGTCTTTTCCCCCAATTCCCTTTTATGTCTCGTCCATACTTATCATCAAAAAACCTTTTTCACACCTCCCTTTCAAAAAAATTTTCCCTTGACGTTATTCGTATCTTCCTTCATGTTGGATCACGTGTTTTCAGTTATTTTCCCCCTTCCCCCCCATTGACTTTGTTGCTTTTGAAATCTAATTTCCCACTTAACCACCTTTCTTCATAGTTGGTGACTTTAATGCCGCCACCTTTTTGGGGGGTGATTAAATCCCCAACTCCCTAGCCGATCTCTAGAGCGCTTTTCCTCTCCCAGCTGCCCTTACTATTCAAAAATTTCAATCGCTCCACAATTTGTACACGCACGCAATTTTTTTTCATGCATTGACCTCTCTCTTGCTCCCCTTCTCTTCATTTAGATTTCCAGGGTCACTTAGACCACTTTCCAGTTTCCTTTCTCCTTTTCAAAACTATCATTTCCCAAAACTCCCCACGCTGGTGCTTTGATAAGCTGACTGGCATACTTTCACTTTCCCCTCTGCTATTCTACCCCTCCCTCCCCCCCCACCTCCCTTTCAGAAAAAGATCAGGTTTTTACAAAAACAGTATTAAAAAGCTGCAAATACAGCACCCTCAAACCCCAAAAACGGTTACTGCTACAAGCCTGGAACGGTTTTTCTGCTACAAGAGAGGTACTCCAAAAACAACTATCAGCCCTTATCTCCTTTAAAAAGATTGCCTATCTTCGTCACAATCCGAATAGTAAAAAAAATATGGAAAATTATTTTCATCAATTACATCCTCTACATCTATCTCAAAAGTTTGGCCCGAATCCCTAAAATTAGGCAAACTCCCCCCCATCCTGCCCCTGTCCTCCATATTGAGATACCCCATTTCGACCCTCCAAGTCGCTAATGAACTGGGGATTTTTTCCCAGGTCAGTGGGGTTCTCACCTTTCTCCCCATTCTCTCTATTAAGACCACCAAGAAAGTACCCCCTTTTCCTTCACCCCTCCCAGCTAGTCCTTAATGCTCCTTTCCCTCTGAACTCTTGCTGCCCCCAAAATCGTGCACAAAATCACGAAGCCCTGGCAGTATTCCTACCGTTGCTCTGGCAACTCCCACTTCTCCTTATCCTTCCTATTAAAAAATTTCAACCCCAAAGGACATCGGAAATTTTCCCCCTTTTAATTTGGGGAGAAACTCTTATCATTTCCCTTTCCCGACCCCAAAAATTAGGACCCTCCCCAAACTTCCCCCCTCGCACTAACTAGCTGTTGTGCAAGCTATTAGGTGAATGGCGAACTTCCGTTTAATGTGGTTTTTTGAAATTTAAATCTTCTCTCTTTCCCAATTCGGTTTTCGCCGTGCAGAAGCACAGCTGACCCCCCCTTTCTATTTGGACATATATTTCTCTGCATTGCATGCCATGAATCCTACTAGCTATATTTTTTTATCTAGAAAAACATATGAACGACATGGGGGTACCAATTCTCCAACAAATTGTCCTTCTAGACATCGTGGAAACATGGGGGTCTTCATAAATCCTTCCTCTCCCAAAAGCACTTTCCCGTCAAATGCACCATCTTTCTTTCCTCAAAACGAAAATATCCCACAAGGCGTTGGGTCAGTACCACTTTATTCCCTTTTTGCTGTTAATGTATTGCCATTTTTCACCGGAGCCCGGGCATCACTATATGTTTATGATTTAAAAATCTATGCCCCCGGGACATCCAACCAACTCTACAATTTCTTCAATCTGCAATTCATCATATCTTCCCCGGGCCACAAACCATGGCTTCCGCTTTTCTACCTCTAAATCTTTCTCCATACTTTTTTTTCTCGCTCACGGGTGGTCCCCTACCCCCACTCTTCTTTTATGGACTCCCTCCAATGCCGTTCCTCGGCAAATTTCCCAGGTGTAATTTTGACTCCAAACTGTCTGGTGAGACAATATTTTAACATTAAAAAAAAGCTCTCCGCCGCCTTCGAATCTTAAAAAACCCATCCCAATATCATGGGGCTCAGATCCAAAAAATCTCCTTATCTTTATGTTACTTTGATCCTCTCCACCTTTTATTATGGATACCATATTACCCTCTGCCTCAACTTCTTCCCCTTTCCCATTTGTACAATCCATCACTGTGGTCTTCGCTTACATAGGCCCTTTCGCTCCTCCCAGTTGAGAGCGTACACTGAATCAGGGATACCCTCTCTATCTCGCGTCGGGCCCTTCTTCTCTCCGATGCTATTTGTTTCCCAACGTCCCTCACTAAAAAATATCCCCCAATCCCCACTTTTACCTTAGCTTCATCTCCCGTTTCCTACCCTTTCTCCACTCGCATGGATAAACCCCCTCTCCCATTCCCTTTTTCCCCCTCCCAAAAACCCCTCCCTTCTCTGTCCTTCCCCTCCCTCCCTGGCTTATACCTCCCCCCCTATTTGCTCTACTGTTTTCCCGACCCACCAAAAACAAAAAATCCCTCCCTACTTCCTTTTCACCCATTTTCCCTTTACCTGTCTCCCCTCATTCCTCTAGTATTCACGTATTACTGATGGTCCCAAAACCCCCTCCGGTGCGGTTTTGCAGTAAACTTCCCAAAATCTACTTTCAAAGACTCCCCCCCTGAATCCAGTTCCTTACTACAAACTGTATGTGCTCCTTTTTTTCTCTAAAACCTATACTCACTCTCCTCTTCCTTGTTACAATTTTTTTGACTCCCGTAACTTATTACTTCATAAAACAATAAAACACCAACCCCCCTTTTTTGTAAGATCCAACTGGTTGTTCTACCTGTCCACACGCCCTAAAACTCAAATTTTGCTGGGGGCCCAGCCTGTTGGGAAACTCCGGCAAGAACGGGAGATACACTAGCACGCCCCGCGCTATGTCCCCCATCTCCAAAAACGCTTCTCTATCCCAGCCACAGATTATTACCCCCCCTTTAAGACCCTTATGTATTCATGGCAATCTTTTGGTCACCTCCGCCAATAATTGCATTCTGTAAAATTTTCAATCTCCCCGGCCCCTCCACTTCATGGAACAAACGTTGGGAGACCGCTCTCGCCCGCTTACGCATTGGCCACACCCGTCTAACACACTCCTATCTGATGTCACAATCTGATCCACCCTTATGTTCCTTATGTAATGTTCCCCTTTCAATCCCACACATCCTATTTGTCGTGCCCACGTTTTGAAACAACCTATTCTCTTTCCTCAAACGCATACATATCCTTCATCTAATCTAACTCCTTACCACACCCGACCCTAACCCTTTTACTCACCAATTCCTTTGCCCAGCTTAGACAACTAATCACTAACTCAACCACCCTTCCCTAACATTAAATATAGTGCTACATGACTTTAGATGTCTAGCATATTTATCTTGCTTTTAACCATTAACCACTGAATGAATTGTATACTATGTTTTGGTTTAGCCTTTCAGATTATAAATAATAGGCTTTGCATAATTGTTGTGGCGGTTTATAATTATAAAGTACTTTAGAATTAGTAAATTTACATTATCTACAGGCTTATAGTAATCTGGCAGAAGGAGGCTAACAGCATTTAACGGAAACACGAAGTTTGATCACCGAATCTGGCATGCTCACGACCATGCTGGGCTTGGACTAATGGGAGATAAGTCATGATCATACTGGACGAGTTTAGGAGCGCAAAAGGCGAGACTTTTTATTTCGACATTTGTCTAGTATACTTTTACATAAATTAGGGGAAATACTAATGAGAAATAAAAAAACAATGATCAATATTCCGTAGTCTTATTCGTGTGTCAAAAATTACAATCTGATATCTGCCGAATTCATGGTGTATACATATTCTTTTCAAACAACTAAACGAAAATACGATAATTAGATTAAGGTTTGATATACTGCGAAAACACGATGCGTTTGAACACTTTAGAACCCAGTAGCAGAAACCCGAAGTATACCACCAATAATTCCTTTCCTTAATGACATATTTCGAACAAGCTAATTAAAAATTCTGGGTTTGTCGATGATACACGTTATAGATTCAAAATATTTTTTATTACACAGAAAAATACATATTGTGAGAAGTAATGTTGCATATACTTTAGTCTATGCTTAAAATGGCTCATTTTCTTTTTATATAATGAATACAATAACAGAAAGCTTACTTTTAAGTACATGTAAGTTTCAGGACAAACTTTTCTAATTGTTTTCTTTTTATCTTTAGTATTACCGATTTTCTTTTAAAACCTTTATGTAATAGGTCCTCCAAGCAACAACGCCTCCGCAATAACCTGATATTAATTTTTAAAATTTTTGCAAAAGAAAAATAGACACAAAACCATGACGGCAAAATTAAACTATTTGAAAATACACACATAGACATGCAACACATTTATAACGATGGTGGTAATAATAATATACTATAATAATAAGGACAATAGCAAAATTTTTTAAAAAAA
>NW_023662325.1:0-16297 GCF_015228065.2 Penaeus monodon | reverse complement strand
TATATTAAAATTATTTTAATTTTTTTATTTTAATTTTTTTCAAATTTTTTTATTTATTTACAAAATTTGTTTTTATATACAATCTTTTTTATCATTTTTTTATATTCCTTTAAAAAAACCCAAAAATTTTTTTAATTCCAAAATTCAAAAATTTTGTTTTTTTGTTTTTGGATTTTTTATAATTTTTAATTTTAATATTAAAAAACACAACTAAAAATTTTATAAAAATAAAAAATAAAAATTTTATTTTTTTTAATAATTTTTTTATACCCTTATTACTTAATTATTCTGTTATATTTTTTTTAATTTTAATAAAAAATAAAATAAAATTTTTAAAAATAAAAAAAACAAAATAAAAAGTTTTTTTTAATTTTATTAATTTTATTTTATTTTTTAAATTTATTAATTTTTTGGAAAATTAATAATTCGTTATAATAATTAATTTAAAATAATAAAAAAAAATAATAATAATAAAAATTTTAAAATAAAATAATAATAAATAATTTTAATAATATTCAAATGGTATCAAAATTTCTTATCTACTTTTATTCTTCATATTGTTAGGATAATCACAATGCTGGTAATTATTATCCATTATTACCCTAATAAGTGCCGAAATCACCAAAGAAATCGAAAATTGAACGTCATTTGGAGTTATACTCTCAAAAAGGCTAATTTCGCTAGATTTTAGCCGCTTTTCGACTTGTGGGAATGTTTTTCTTATACCTTTTTTTATACTAATTATGGACACAATTATGTTATTACATCATCATGTATCATGCACTTATCAATCATTATTATCAGTATCATCATATTATCATCATTATCTCATCATTATCACTCATTTATTGCAATTATTATCATCATTATTGCAATTGTTATCAAATTATTGCCATTATTGGAGTTATAGTATATATTTTGCAATAATACTAATAACCACAACAATAAATAATAGTAATAACAATAATAATAACATAAATAACGATTTTTATAATAATTATTTATATCATTATCTTAATTAGTATCGTTATTACTGTAATTATAATGTTATGATAATTATTTTTGCAATTATTACTACCAGTACAAATAATAATATGATAATAATAACAATAATAATATAAGAAACAATATGATAAACAATAAGCATTATTTATTATACTTATTACTTATTATTAATTATTGTAGATTACGATATAATATATTGTTTTGCAATGATACTAATAATTAAGATACTAGTAATAATAATAATAATAATAATAATTAATAATAATAATAAATAATAATAATAAGAATAATAATAATAATACTAAAATAATAACAATAAAATTTAATAAATATTCAAAATATTTTAGAGTCAAACATTCTCTTTATCTCACTTTATCATCATTAATTGTTATGATTAATACAATTCTGTGTAAATTATTATCATTATTACCCTAATTGATGCCGAAATAACCAACGAAATCGAAAAAAAAAAACGTCATTTTGGAGTATACTCTTCAAAAGGCTATATTTCGCCTAGATTTTGCCGCTTTCGGACTTTTGGGAATGTTTTCTTATACCTTTTTATATCTATATATGGACACAATTCCGGTAATATCATCATCATTATCACAGATTATCATCATTTTTTTATCTTTATCCTCATTCATTATCATCATTATTCATTTCATTATCATCATTATTGCATTATTATCATCATTATTCAACTTGTTATCATTATTATTGCAATTATTGGAGTTATAGTATATATTTGCAATAATACTGCTAATAACCACAACAATAATAATAGAATAACAATATAAATAACAATAATAACGATTTTATAATAAGTACTTTATATCATTATCTTAATTAGTATCGTTATTACTGTAATGTATTAATGGTATAATAATTATTTTTTGCAATTATACTACCAGTACAAATAATAATAATGATAATAATAACAATAATTAATACTAAACAATATTATAACCACTATCATTATTAGTATGTTATACATATACTTATTATATATTGCTTAATATTACAGATATAATAGAGTTTTTTGCAATGATACTAATAATTAAGATAATAGTAATAATAATAATAATAATAATAATACCGATAATAATAATAATAATAATAATCATAATACTTATAATGATAATTAATATATTCAAATGTTATCAAAATTTCTCTTTATTATCACTTTTATTATCATTATTGTTATGATTAATCCAATTCTGGTAATTATTATCTTGATTACCCTAATAATTGCAGAAATCACAAAAGAAATCGCAGAAACGTCATTTTGGAGTATACTTCTCAAAAGGTTATATTTAGCTAGATTTTGCCGCTTTTTAGACTTTTGGAAGCTTTTCTTTATACCTTTTTTTCTATTATATATGGACACAATTCCTGTGATATCATCATTCAATTCTCATGATTATCATCAATTATTTCGTTATCATCATCATATCATCATTATCATCATTACATTCCTCATTATCATCATTATTGCAATATTATCATCATTATTGCACTTCGTTATCATTATTATGCAAGTATTGGAGTTATAGTATAGATTTTGCAATAATACTAATAAAACCACAACATAAATAATAGTACTAACAAGAATAATATACAATAATAACATATTCATACAATTATTTATATCATTATCTAATTAGTATCGTTATTACTGTAATTATTACTGTTATAATAAAAAAAAAAAAAACTTTTAAAAATTTTTTTTTTTTGCAAAATTATACTACCAGTACAAATAATAATAATGAATAATAACACTAAAATTACTACTAACAAATTATAACCACTACGCATATTATTATTATACTTATAACGTATTATTATTATTGTTTAGTATTACAGATATAATAGATTTTTTGGCATGATACTAATAATTAAATAATAGTAATAATGATAATACAATAATAAATAATAATAATAATTATAATAATCATTAATAATAATAATGAGATAATAATATAATGATTTTATACATTCAAATGTTATCAAAATTCTCTTTATCTCATTTTATCATCATATTGTTAGATTAATACAATTTTGGTAATATTAGCCATATTACCTATTAATATCCGAAATCACCAAAGAAATCGAAAAAACGTCATTTTGTTTCGAAGTATTACTCTCAAAAGGCTATAGTTCGCTAGATTTTGCCGCTTTCGACTTTGGGAATGTTTTTCTTATTACCTTCTGATATATTATGGACACAATTCCTGTTAGTATCATCTCATTATCATGATAATCACATTATTATCGTTATCAATCATCATATCATCATTATCATCATCATCACATCTTCTATCATTATTGCAATAATATCATCATATTGCAATTGTAGCATTATTATTGCAATGATTGGAGTTATAATATATATTTTTGCAATAATTACTAATAAACCACAACAATGATAATAGTAATAACAATAATAATAACAATAATAACGATTTTTTTATAATATGTATTTTATATTCATTATCTTATTGTATCGTTATTTACGGTAATATTACTGTTAATAATAATTATTTTTGCAATTATACTACCAGTACAATATAACAATAATGATAATAATAGCAATAATATATAATAACAATATTATAACCACTAGCATTATTATTATTATACTTTATACGTATTATTATGATTGTTATTATTACAGATACTATAGATTTTTTTGGAATGTAACTAATAAATTGAGCTAATAGTAATAATAATAATAATAATTTGATAATAATAATAATAATAATAATAATAAATAATAATAAGAATAATTAAATACTAATAATATAATAAAATAATAATCATAATAATAATAATTTTAAATTCATTGAAATGTTATCAAAATCTCTTTATTTTCACGTTGATCAATAGTTGTTATGATTTAATACAATTCTGGTAATATTATCATTATTACCCTAAATAATTGCCGAAATCACCAAAGAATCGAAAAACGTCATTTTGGAGTATACTCTCAAAAGCTTCTATGTCGCTAGGTTTTTGCCGCTTTTCGACTTTGGAATGCTTTTCTTATACCTTTTATATCTTATAATATGGACACAATTCCTGTTATTTATCATCATCATTACATGATTATCATAATATTATCGTTATCATCATCATTATGCATCATTATCATCATTATCATCATATTATCATCATTATTGCAATTATTTACAGCATTATTGCATTGTTATTTATTATGATTGCAATATTGGACTTAGAGTATATATTTTTGCAAAATACTAATAACACAACTAATAAATAGAATACCAATAACCAATAAACAAATAATAACGATTTTATAATAATTATTTTATCATTATCTAATTAGTATCGTTATTACCTGACTTAGTACTGTTATAATAATTAGTTTTGCAATTTACTAACCAGTACAAATAATAATAATGATAATAGATAACAATAATAATACTAATAACAATATTTATAACCACTAGCATTATATTATTATACATATACTTATTATTATTATTGTTATTATTACAGATATAATAGATTTTGGCAATGATACTAAGAATTAAGATAATAGTAATAATAATAATAATAATAAGAATAATAAAATAATAATAATAATAATAATAATAAAATAATAATCATAATAATAATAATGATAATAATAATAATTTTAATACTATTCAAGTATCAAAATTCTCTGTATTCTCACTTTTATTCCAGATTGTTAGATTAATACAATTCGGTAATATATCATTATTCCCTAATAATTGCGAATCACAAGAAATCGAAAAAAGTTCATTTTGGGAGTATACTCTCCAAAGGCTAATTTCGCTAGATTGTGCGCTTTTTCGACTTTTGGAATGTTTTTCTTACCTTTGTATATTATATATGGACCACATCCTGTTATTATCATCATCATTATCATGATTATCATCATATTTCGTTTATCATCATCATTAATTCATCATTATCATCATTATTGCAATTAGTATCATCATTATTGCAATTGTTACCGTATATTGCAATTATGGAGTGATAGTATATTTTTGCATAATAATAATCAACCACAAACAATAATAATAGTAATAACAATAATAATATAACATAATCACGATTTTATAATAATTATATTAGCCCCCATTATCTTAAATTAGATCGTTATTACTGTAATTATTACTGTTATTAATACTTAGTTTGGCAAAGGATACTACATTTAGTACAAATAACATAATTGATAATAATAACAATAATAATATAATAACATATATAACC
The DNA here is from genome assembly GCF_015228065.2 of Penaeus monodon. Lineage (NCBI taxonomy): Eukaryota > Metazoa > Arthropoda > Malacostraca > Decapoda > Penaeidae > Penaeus > Penaeus monodon. Next base: position 11,029 of record NW_023662325.1, on the reverse strand, counting down.
ACTAAGCATTATTATTATATAACTTATACTTATTATATTAAATTGTTATTATGCAGATATAATAGATTTTTTAGGCAATGGATACTAATAATACAGATAATAATAATAATAAATAATAATAATAATAATAATAATAATAATAATAATAATAATAATAATAATAATAATAATAATACTTTTAAAATATTCAAATGTTATTCCAAATTCTCTTATTCTCAATTTTACATTCAAGTATTCTTATTGATTATACATTCTGTAATTATTATCATTATTACCCTAATAATTGCCGAAATCACCAAAGAAATCGAAAAAAAAAACGTCATTTTGGAGTATACTCTCAAAAGGCTATATTTCGCTAGATTTTGCGCTTTTTTTCGACTTTTGGGAATGTTTTTCTTATACCTTTTTATATTATATATGGACACAATTCTGTTATATCATATTCATTATTCATGATTATCCATCATTATTATATTCTCTCATCATCATTATCATCATTATCATCATCATGATCTCATTATTGCATTATTATCATCATTATTGCAATTGTTATCATTATTATTGAAATTATTGGAGTTATAGTATATTATTTTTGCAATAATAACTAAAGAACACAACAATGAAATAATAGTAATAACCATAAATATAACAATAATAACGATTTTATAATAAAATTATTTATATCATTATCTTAATTAGTATCGTTATTACTCAATATACTGTTATGAATAATTATTTTGCAATTATATACCAGTACAAATAATAATAATGTAATAATAACACCTAATAATACTAAATAACAATATATTATAACCACTAGCATTATTATTATTATACTTATATTATTATATTATGTTCATTATACAGATATGATAGATTTTTTGGCAATGAATACTCAATAATTAAGATAATAGTGTTACGCCGCGACGCCTCGTCTCTCTGCCACCAACCACAAGCAGGTAGGCAGACGGCCGTTGTTATATACAGGGTCGTGAACACCTGAAACAGCTACAAGAGGCACCGGAGCACCACCAGAGTCCCAGAAAAAGGAGGGAAACGCCACGTGGCGAGGCAGGGCACGAAAATAAAACACAAGTTTACACAAGTTATTTCACCGTAAACTTTCTATAGGCACAATACAGGGGGAAACCAGCATGTCACACTGACACCGATTTGCAGCTATAACCAGGGCAACACAAAGTTTATATCAGGTCACAACGGCACACCCCGAGGTTTCTTTCACAGGAGCAGCACCCAACTCCGTACTCTCGGCCTGGGTCCCTCCGCTCCCCCGCTCACAGCCAGCTGCCTCATGTTTCGCCCAGGTCCCTTCATGTTAACACATGCCCAGGTAATCTTTTCATGTACACATGTTTCGCACAGAGACAAAAGACCACGGCGTAGCACTATCCCCCCCTATCAAGAGACGACCGTCCTGCTCTGAATATCTAAAACCTGAAAACCAACTACAGAAAATTTAAATAAAATTCGGTTCTCGAAACCACAAAAATCTTCATTCCAGTGCGCGGCTTTCTTCGCTACCGCTGGGGTCGCTCGTGGAGGTAGGTGTGGGCGGCGGTAGATTGGCAGTGGCACCCAGAGGGGTATCTTCTGCACAAGACCTGGCTCATGGTCACCACGACGTCTGTTGCATCGCATCCACGTCCAAAATGCCGTCCTCATCTCGGTCAAGCGTCTGCCACGTCCTCATCGCCGCTACTGGTGCTAAACGTCATCTTCTTTTTCACCATGGCCCCAGGAGTAGCTTCTGGCCCATGGTACGGCCAACAGCCGGTGCGCCAAGTCCTCGAGGAAGTCAGGAACGGCCCCACACCAACCAACCTCCTTGCTCCGACGACTCTTCTGGATGCTCCACTATTCACAAAGTGCCCAGGCTTTGCACCAGGCTGGCACCTTCTGGGCCGTATGGAGAAGTTAGCTACCAACAGGTAACTAAACACTCCCATGGTCCAACAAGCTCTGCCCAACGCTACCGCCATCAGCCAGCTGCAGTTTTTTGTTGCGGACTCCACGAGGGCCCTCTACTCCACGCATCACTCTTGACAGTCGACACGGATTTTCTTTAGACTCTGTCATGGGGGGCAAGGTGCATTCGCTCAGCCGTAATACCTCTGCACAGACAACCTCTGAAGCAAGGGCACATCTTCACCCGTGCACCCTCCCAGCTTCCATGCAAAGGATCGACACACGCTTACTCTGCGTCAGGTAGTCAAGGCCCAGCAAGCAGTGCTCGTCCAGATCGGCCAAATACACCGGCAGGCCGCTGCACCGTGCTGCCCACGCCAATACAGCCTCCACTGGCCACTTGAGCTGCACCACCAATGCCCCGTGGACACCACACAGGTCTAGTGGTGGTCGGAAGTCGCATAGTGGCCCAACATATCAGCCCGCACCTTAGGGTCTTCTTCAGCCCCAGTGTCCCACTGTTCAGGCGGCATGGCTTCCCATATACTTGAGCCCATCCACCTGCATCCGTGCCTGTTTCGGACGTAGCTACCCAAGTCGGGGATCGAGAAACGAGGACGGCTGGGTTTCGGGCCCCTTCTCCAGCCGGTCCGAGTTTTCCGCCGTACACTTCCTTAGCCTATAGACATGCCTCGGATGGTGACCATTCCTGCCACAGTCCTGCAGCACTAATGGAAGGCATCAGAATCCGGTCCGGTTGAGAGGATGTGTTCTGTTCCTCCACACGACTACGTCTGTGCCCTCCTCACCGCAGCCCCAACACAAGCCCTTGAAAGTGCTCGGGCTACTTCCTCCAATGCTAACTTCTCCACTTTAAGCCTTACGGCACGGAGGTCATGGCGGGGCTGAGCAGCTGGCCCTAGGCCACTGTGGTTGCCTTCAGGAAAGGCCTCCGAACTCCACGGCCTAGCCAGCGGCCACCTGCAGGGGTCCTCAGGCGTGCCTGCTTGACGTAGATTTGCAGCTGGCTGGTCCTGCAAAGCGTCAACAAAGAAATTGGCGGGCCAGAACACGACATTCTCTTCCACAGCCGCAGGCAGGGTACGACCTCCTACCAGCGCCCTCCACATCCTGCGCCAGCTGGGACAGGTCTCGCCACGCTCACGAGTAGCTCTTCAAGCCGGGCCCGATATACCTCGGGCCCTGTGGTGGTGCCGAAAACGGGTTTCAACAGGCCTCTGCCACGCGGTGTAAAGAGGCTGTTGGGAATGGGCGGCAGATGCCCCAACACTTCCAACGCGGGCCCCCTTAGCGCTGTTACCAGCTGCAGGGCTTTTCTTCTGGCTCAGCCCTGTGCAGATGCAGCATTTCAAATTGGGCGACATATGCCTCCCAGGCCACCCTCCCGTCGTACTTCAGCTGGCTTACGCCTAACAGAATGTCTGGAGAGGGCGAGGGGCTGCCAGGGTGGAGAAACGCGTGCCGTGAAACTAACACACCGGGGAGGAGGAGGGGGTGAGGGAGGCAACGAGGCTGGTTGACCGGGTCCGAGTTTGCCGCCACCTATACCAAAGGGAGCGGTTCCGATGGCGTCCAGCTTTGCAGCGACCACTGGCTCGACACGACGTGCGAAGCCCGGGGGTTTCCTGCCAGGACCCCAGCAGACCCAGTAATCATGACAGATCTGGCATCTGTTGCCAGAACCTCCTCTGCCGTCTCTTGCTTTGCACGTTACTACCTCGTGACGCCGCCCTTCCACCTTCGCTTCCTCCCTCAGCCGCTGCAACCTCGCCCTTCAGAGTCTGCACCTCCTCCATCAGTTTTCACTCTTCACGCTGTTTGCCGGCCTTGTCGGTGAACTGCTGAGTTTTCATCTTCACAGATTGCAAGAGTGCTCTGTAGACCTCACACAAGTCGGCAGAAACTGTGCCTCGCATTCCTGCCTGCATCTCGACGAGATTGGGTGCGCCGCTCGTGTTCACTCTGTGCTCGCTCTTCTGCCCTTTGTCATTTCCTCCCTCATACCGGCCAGCCATGGCAGTGATCAGGTCCCATCTGGCTCAGCTTAACCTCACTCGTGCCGCCTCCAGTCATAGCCTCCTCTCCCTCAGGGCTGCCGCCATTTTTGGGACGACATGATAATCGGCGCTTTCTCACTGATCAAATATCACAATCCCACTCCTGACACCATTTGTTACGCCGACCGCCTCGTCTCTCTGCCACCAACACAAGGCAGGCTAGGCACTTTCCTATAGGCAAAAATACAGGGGGGACACCAGCATGTCATACAGCTTATAACAGGGCAACACAAAGTTTATCAGGTCAAAAGGGGCACACACGAGGTCTTCACGGGAGCAGCAACCAACTCTGCTCTCCCTTGGCTTGTTCCTCCGCTCCTTCACTCACAGCCAGTTGCGTCATGTTTGCCCAGGTCCCCTTTATGTTAACACATGCCCAGGTCATCCTTTTCATGTTAACACATGTTTCGCACAGAGACAAAGACCCACTGGTGTAGCATATATATCACACAAATAGATGAAAAAAATTGATTATGTATAAATATATATATAGTGTGTGTGTGTTTTGTGTGTGTGTGTGTGTGTGGGGTGTTGTGTGTGTGTGTGTGTTTTGGGGTGTGTGTGTGTGTGTGGTGTGTGTGTGTGTGTGTGGGGCAATAAAAAAAATAATAATAAAATAAATAATAAAAATAAAAAAAAATAAAAAAAAAAAATAAATATAATATATATATATATATATATATATATATATATATATATATATATTTATGTATTTTATATATATTATATATAAAATATATTATATATATATTATATATATACATGCATACATTCATACATAATATATATATATTTTATATTATATATATATTATATTTATATATTTATATATATGTATTATATATACACATTATAACACGTCTATAATTATATTATAGATTTCACACAAAACACACGCACACACAGACACACACACACCCACACACACACACACACACACACACACACACACACACACACACACACACACACCACACACACACACCACACACACACCCCACACCTCACACACACACACACACACACATATATATGTATACAATATATATATATATATATATATATATATATATTTATATATAGATATATATGTATATCTATCTATATATACATATTTATATATGTATATATATATTATGTATACATATATGTATATATATTTATGTATGTATTTTATATATATATATATTTTATATATATATATATATATATATTATATAATTATATGTGTGTATATATACATGTATATGTGTATATCAGAGAAGTATAAACAAATTTTAATACCATATGCTTGCAATCATACATACACATATATGAATACATGTATATCTAGATATGTATATGGGGTAACATGTCGGCCTCTCATCCAAAGGGGTTCGGGTTCACGCCCCGCCAGGCGCGAGAAGTTGCAATTGTCGCTTGGAGGTTACTGCTGTGGCTAGGCACCACGGTGGGTAGGACTAGGGTTTAGCCGAGTCAGCACCAGCTGACACACATAAGTGAGTCCAAAATTAGTCGACACAGGCTGGGCTCCCCCCGTTAGCATAGCCCAAGCGAGGGTAAGCTTCGCATATCGGACTTATCCTTATGTATATATATGTATTAAAATGTGTATGCATACTATATGTATTCATATGTATATGTTTGTATGTATATTTTATGTATAGATGTATAAAATACACACATGCTTTATATGTATATATATACATACATATATAAAATATATATAAATATATATACATATATAAAATATATATATATTACACACATATACATATATAATATATATATCATACAATATATATAATATATATATATATATATATATATATATATATATATATATATATATAGTATATATAATAAATATATAATATAAAACATTATATATATTTTTGTTATATAATATAAATTATATATTTAATATTTTCTAAAAATAAATATATGTAATATATATTTAATATATATTTAATATATATGTAATATATATAAATATATACAATACATATATAAAATATAATATAATGTACATAATGTGTATATATAAATAATAAATCATAAAACACACACACCCCCACCCCACACACACACACCCCACACACACACACACACCACCACCACACACACACACACAACACACACACCACACATATTTTATATATATATATATATATATATATATATATATATATATATATATATATGAACACATGTACACACACACACCACCCCACAACACACCCCACACCCACACACACACACACACAACACACACAAAACCCCACACACACACACACACACCCACCACACACACACCACACACACACACACACACACACCCCACACACACCCCACACACACAACACACACGCACACACGCACACACACCACACACACAAATATATATATTATATTATATATATAATATATATTAATATATATATATAAAATATATATATAATATATCACTTTCACTACCAGTATATAGGTTTGCTTTTAGGCCAATAATCTGTGTCAAAATTTCCCCCTAAATCACAAAATCTCCCTCAGCGATCCTCGACACACAGAGTAAAATGCTTTCTTGAGGTCGATGTAGGCTACAAAAAACCATGGCCAAACTCACTCTGGTGTTCCACAATTAATAAAAGTGCTAATATACGGTCTATTGTGGAGTGAATCCTATTTTTCTGGTCTCTGGTGCCTTAGCAGGTGGTTGTGGATCCAGTTCAGAAGAATATGACCCAGAAATCTTGCCTGGAATACTGAACAGTGTACTGCCTAGGTAGTTGCTACAGTCCTAACAATCACCACCTTTAGAAATTAAGCAGGGATATACATATGTCAAGCAGCTTTCCCATTCCTAACCTCAATTAGGGTAGTGGGTTTTCTTTGCTGATGGGTAGGGTCCGGCAAAGGTACAGTGACCCACTTACAGCCAAATTAACTTTTGGAGGGCCCTACCTGGTACAAACTGCTCAAAATACTCAGCCCATGTTCACGAACCCCAACATGATTTGAGATGATCTGTCCATCCACTGAGCGGACTGCAGTCATCTACAAGGGGGGTATAGAGTTCAGCTTTCTCAGGGCTTGGTAGGAAGGGCGAAGGCCCTTTACCAAGAAATGGCCTTCAATCTCCACAGAAAGTTTTTCTGATAAACTGACACTTCTCAGCAGTGTCCAAGCCCTACATATCAAAGAGCAATGCAAGTTTTTGTTTTTCCATTCAGCTATACGCACTCTTCAGTGGAGATGAAATTCTACCTTGTCCTCAGGCGTATGCCAAATGACTCTTGTGCTGCTTTGAGTGTTTTGCACTTTAAAGGATTCCCACAGAGCATTTTGGGGCTGTCAGTTTTCAAGTTCTGTGAATCGATCAGAGACCACTGTGGTGAACCCACGGGCATAGAGTTCCTCCCTCAGTCTGTCCAAGTGAGACACCCTAGAGTGGTTTTGTGGGGGACAAGAACTTTTGAAGTGGACCCTTAGGGGTTACCACATCCTTGGCCACAGTGCCTGTATCACTATGCCATGTCCAGCGATGCGGGTTGGAGCGCTAATACTTGGAGCCAGAAATCCTCATTCTCAGGGACCTTGCAAAAACCTGGGGAAGGAGGCATTTAAGTCGCCCAGAACAATGCAAAAATCTCACTGGGGGGAACTGTTTACCACGGAAGTGAGGTTGGCAAAAGAACTCTCTTTCACATCGAGTTTGCAAACATCAGTAGGAATGTACACAGCAATAAGAGACATGAAGCCTATAATACATGCATAATACATTCATTAACCAGGGTTTTCCTACCAAGAGTTGAAATCAGCTGGAGGTGGCTATAGCTTTTCCCCTTGTTGGTGATGACCATCGCCATGCACAACCAACAGTAGTGTACCCACTCATACTGATCGTGCCGCTGCCAGGTCTTCTCACCTCCGAGTGGGCAGCCACCTTAATTTCCAACTGTTCCAATTCCCTTGATAGCACAGGTAACTGCTTGTCCTGCTACAAAGATGTTCTATGAGCCTACCCGGATAGTTCACCTGAGATTACGACTTGGGTGGTCACTCCAGGTGGATGCCACCTCTGCCATCCCCCCCAAAAAAAGGGGGGCATTAGGCTGTGGAGCCCAACATCCACCTGTGGGGTTCCCTTGGGCCTTGCCCAATGTCCACCTGTGGGGTTCCCATGGGCTTAGCCCCATGGGCCTCTTGCTGGGTTGGCACCTACCAGGGAAAGAGGCAGGATGAGTAACTCTCGTTCCCATCCTGAGCCCCCCAAAGTTTGCCCTACCTATGGCTGTGGTGGTGGCTGTGGGTCCCAATGGGACCCAAGCCTGTGAGTTATCTGGCGGGGAGGAGGGCTGGCAAGATCCATCTCCCCGGCCACCCACTAACCCCAGGGTAGCTGAGGGACCCAAGGAGTTGGTACAGAGCCAGGGTGTGTCCACAAGCTGGTGGGCCATGGCTCCAAACAAATTTTTTTATATATATAATGTATATATGCATATATATACAAATACATGTTGATACATATATATAAATATAAATATATATATATATATATAATATATATTATATTTTATATATAATATTATATATATATATATGTACATCTAGTGTATATATGCCTATATATAAAAAAAAAAAATAATATATATATATGTATATATATACATATATACATACACAAAATTTATATGTATTATACATTTATATATATCATGTATATAGACTTATATGTATGTATGCATATGTATATATATGTACATGTAGAATATATTATATATACATATATATATGTGATCAAGCTGGCTACTAGATGTCTGTAAGTTCCCATGGCCCCAAGGAGCTGATCTCATTAGCAAGAAGAGACTCCTTCTCAGGGACTTTTGCTTGGCCCCCAGAGATTGAGGATTTCTGGCTCTTGGTATCAGCACTTCAAGCCATATCACTGGTCATGGTATAGCGATATGGGTATTGTGGCCAAGATCCACCACATTCTTGTTAGCACTCACTGGAGGATTGGTTATGGTTACTCTTTGGATTCACTCCCTGTCTCTCCAGTGGCCACTCCAGGGTTTTTTTCAGTTGGACAGATTACGGAGGAGTATGCACAGAGGTTCACCACAGCAGTCTCTGATCAGTTCACAGAGCTCAAAAATCTATCAGACCTGGTAGCTCTGGGGGATTCCCTTAAGTGCAAAACACTCGATGCAGTGAAAGAACCCATTGGTAAACACCAAAAGCAAGGCAGAATTTCATCTCACTGGAGACACTGGAGGCCATAGATGTGTGCTTCAACTAAATGACAATAAGGATTTGTCCATTTCTTACGCACAAGTCGGACACTGCGGGAAAAAGGGGAAAAGGAACATTTTCTCAGAAATTTGTTGACGAGGTTAAAGGGCCCAAATTTCCATAATGGTTAGTTACCTACCAGCCCTGAAAAAACTGAACTCTAAGCCCTCCTCGCAGATACTGAGTCCATTTTTGGGATGGGCAGATCACTCAACATGTTGGGGTTACAGATGTTGATTTGAGTATTTTGAGCACTGTATCATTAAACCTCCAGCCGGAAGTAAGTGGGTCAAAATACCAGTGCTAAACCCCACCCTTTAGAAAGGAACCTCCTAACCAATTCAGATTAGGGAGGTACTCAAAGCGGGAAGGGGGGAAAGCTGCGGGAATAAACATCCCTCTGATGTGATATCTAAGCTACGGGTGGAAAGCTCCCATCGGGCAGTCGGGTTTTCTTTTCCCCCAAGACCTTTTTAAGGGGAGTGTCTCCCTCCTGGAAGGTGATTCATGGGCTGTAGTCCATTCCAGTATACGAGGAAAATTTTTTGCCCATTTTTTTTTATGCTATCCCATTCCATTCTTATAAACAGATTGTGACCTTTACAAAGACCAGAGATGGAGCGTTATTTCCTCCGGGCGGTCAACAATAACCTATCCTATCGTTTTTTAGTCATTGTGGAAGCTGTCATGTTTTCATGGCTGCATGCACCCTATATCAACCCCAAAGAAACATTTCACTAAGTGAAAATTACTATGGGTATCCGAGACTTGGGGGAAATTTGACATGCATAGTGGTTTTATTACAAGCCTCAAATTTTTTTAAGAAGTGCTGTAAAGTGTGGTAGGACTTTTTTACTTCTTTTATGTTTTCTCAAAAATGGGCAAGGCTGTGCCCTTGCACCAAGACTTGCATGGCTGGGGTAAGGCAGAGCTACTGCCCAAAATCAGGTGGAGCAACCGGGGGAATATCAAAGTCACTGCCTCAACTTTTCAGACGATCTGCTATCCAATCCAAGACTCTGGAATCACGGTGGCAGCTCTTTTCCATTTAGCTATGAAGTGAATATCTTTGGGCTAGAGGTCTCCCGGGCCAAGACCATGATTTTGGGGGGCCCGTTAGGGTACCCGTTCTTTCCCTGTTGGGCTTGAAGTCACAAGAGCTTTTCTTTTTGGTAGCACAGACCATGTCTCTAGGTGTCAAATCAGGAAGTCTAAAAAGATGGTTTTTCAGTTTTGCCTTGGATGCAAACCTGGATTTTCTATCTACTGCCTTGGAGCCTCACTTGTCCTCTTTTTAAAAAGTCCCATGCCTGATCATGGGATACAGTTAGCAGAACCCCTGTGTCCAACCCAAAATTACACATAAGAAAGGGATGGGATCTGTTCAAACCAAGACTTCAATCAGGGTATAAAGGGACCTGCTCATTTCCCGTGGGGACCCCGCCAATAATTTTTTCTCTTCACGAGACAACCTGGGTGGAGAGGTCCTTGGAAGTTTGGCTTGGGCGCTCAACTAACCTTTTAAAGGGCCAGAGAGGGGGGGAAGGGCCCGCCCGGAGGGTCACTATAGGGCCCCTATGGAAGGAATGAGGTGGGTATTTTCCCCGGGCAGTGTTAGCCCTCGGGTCATTGATTGAAATATATTATATATAATATTAATAATATATATATATATATATATAATATTAATATTATATATAAATTTTAAATACTTTTATATACTTTTATATATA
>NW_023662324.1:0-16299 GCF_015228065.2 Penaeus monodon | reverse complement strand
TTTTAAAAAAAAAAAAAAAAAATTTTTTTTTTCTCCTCCCCTTTTTCTTCTTGCTCTTATTTTTTTCCCTTTTTCTCTCTCTTCTCTCTTCTTTCTCCTCTCCCTCTCTCTTTCTCTTTCTCTCTCCCTCTCCTTTTCTCTCTCTTTTCTTCTTTCTCTTTTCCCTTTTCTCCTCTCTGCCTTTTCCTCTTTTTCTTTTTCTTTCTTTCCCCCTCTTTTTCTCTTTCCTCTCTCTTTTTTTTCTCTCCTCTCTTTCTCTCTCCTCTTCCTCTTTTTTTTTCTCTCTCTCCCCCAATACATATACATGTGTGTGTTGTTTATGTATACAAAACACAGTCACACACATATGTTATATGTATACCACGAAAAAAAAACCGAGCGCGCTCACATGCGCGCTCATGTAGGAGGTACGGCGCAGTACCCGCTGATTTTTTTAAAAACTTAGTTTTCCAATTGCATATATGGTTATGAGTGTTGGGGCTGAAGAAATAGACAAAAAAAGGCAATTTTTTGAAAGTGGTGTTACAGACGAAAATGGTTATTAACGGGAAGAGAAGAAAACGAATGATGAAGTGCTGAAAAAATAAATTGTAAAGACCGGGGTTGGAATCTAAAAAAAGGAAATTAAAGTTTATGGTATGTGATGGGAAGTAAAAGTTGAGAAAAACTTTAAGGGATGGGATAGGAAACGGGAAAAGAGGAAAACTGAAGACAAGACTGAGCGACAACATCAAAGAATTTGGGGCTGTCGATGGTAAAGTGGGGGGGGGAAAGGGGAAAAATGCAAGATCGAGTTGAGTGGTGAAGGATGGTGAAGGGCCCCCGGGTGCTCAAACATGAGCATCCGTTTTGATGATGAACCACAACGGCATAATATTTATTTATATATATATATTTTAAAATTTTATATTTTTATATATATATATAAAAATATAATATTAAAAATATATAAAAATAAAAATAAAATTTAAAAATAAAATATTAAAATAAAAATTATAAAAATTTTTAAAATTAAAAAAATTTTTTATATTATATATATTATATTTAATATATAATATATTAATATATATGCATTGTTTGTGTTTTTTTTATGTTTTGTATGTGTGTCGTTTTATGTATATCTATAATTTCACACACACCACCCCACACACAACCCCACAACACAAACACACACACCCCACACCCACACACACACCCCACACACACACACACACATAATATAAAATTTTGGCCGCGGGCCGAATGGTTAGGTATTTACTCAAGATTCTCTGATGGGAATCTTTTTAAAATATATATTTAAAATTTTTAATTATTAAATTTTAATATTATATTTTAATATATAAAATTTTTATTTTTACACAAACGCACACACATGGGTTTTACAATATATATTTCAAAAACACACACCCACACACAAACCCCCAAAAAAATATAATATATATATATATTATATAATTATATATAATGGTGGGTGTGGTGTGTGTGTTGTGGTGTAATGTATATATGCATAATATTATAATGTATATACAAGTTTTGTTGTTAAAAAAAAAAAAAAAAAAAAAAAAAAAAAAAAAAAAACCGGGGGGAAGGCAAGGAAAAAACCGCTCTAAAAATTTCCCAAAAAATCATGGAAGCCCCTGATCGCAAGGGGCCCCGGGGGCCGAAGGTTAGAGCGTCGCCAACACTGTCACGACGGCAATCTGGTCGAGGGTTTTGGTCACGACCCGGCGCGGTTCCCTTGGGCAAGGAACTTCACCTCGATTGCCTACCTAGTATGGGTGCCAAGCCAGCCAATTAAATGCTGGGCCCAAGCCCCGGAAAAAAAAGAGAGAATGATTTCCCAAAAGGGAACCCGGATCTCCGTGGAAAGAATGGGGACCCTACCAGTATCACTCCAAAAAAGCATCACAAATGGGAAAATACAATTAAGTATTGTAGGGGGGGTAGGGCCCGTAGACTTCAATTGTTGGTTGAGTTGGGTTCAACCGAGAAGCGGTTTTTTTATTTGGGAAAAGATTTTGTTGCAGTGAACAGATGTAAGGTTCCAGGCCCACGGGACGCTGCCACCACCCCCTTGTAGGTTTTGGGGAAACCCTGTGTGTTGTTAGGGGTGAATTGTATGAAAAAAAGGGTGGAAGGAAAATACAGGTTATTTTCGAATGTTGGATGTGTAAGTGTGTAAATGTGCGAAAAGGGATATAGAGTAGCGTGAGCGTCTGCGTGGACTGTGGGTTTTGGAAGAAAGAAAAATGCAAGATCATAAAACTCTTCCTCTTCCTTCAGTTTTAGGATCCACCTGCTGGAAGTGGGAACCCAGGTATAGCAAAGTTATGGTCTGTTCTAGAGGATCAGCTTACACATCTACTCACGATTCATACTAGCCCCTTCTTACAGGCCTTTCAGGTGTTGCGAGATTAGAGTAAACCAGCAATGTGCTAAGGCAGGACCCGGAGCCCAAGAAAGTTTCAAACCATTCAGCCCTTATAGTCTGAACCCAGAACTTATGAAGATGTCGATATAATTATCATTGTCTTCATTTGACTGGGACCGGCCGAGTTAAGAGCTCTACGATATATGATATTTATTTATTGACGCAAAATCGAACTCATTAGGGCTGGTCTACAGAATTAGTCATGGGACAATTTCATAGATGCGTACCATCACAATTTGCTCACAGCCGGGGTGTGATGCAGGAAAAACACACCAGATATGACTAAAAAATGATCCTCAAGTATTTTCACTCCTGATAAGTTGGTGTCCCAAACTCCATAAGTTATTTTTAACAGTTGTTTTAGCCACGAAACACATACCATCTCTATGAAGCAAGTTACACTCTCCAACCCAAAGTGGAGATCTAATGTAAAAAAAAAAAATTAAAACACAACTAGTGCCTGATAAACATACTGAATAAAATAAAACATACTTGTGGAAACAAATAAGAAAACAAATTTAGCGTTTCGGAAGGCCAAAAACAGAATAAAACACCACAGGGAGACCACAAATCACGGAACTGCCTGAAACCACAAGGTCGGGCGCTAGGTATCAAGACAAAACAAATCGTAGACAAAGTAAAAGAAAAGAAAAGTTAAAATGACCCTGAAATTATTATGGGCGAGGGGGACTTATTGAAATAAAACATTCCTCACCAGAGGGACGGATCCCGAGATAAGGGACAGGAAACTAAGTATTCAGAGCTTAGTTTGTAAACAAGGAATGGCACGCTGGAGGTACGGATTCCTCACGCCGTGGTTCCCTTCTGTGTGAAGTTGGGTCCTTTTATACTCTGACACTTTGAGTTCACAAAGTGCTGCTTGGGCCAGAGGAAAGAGTCGGCAACCCCAAGATGGTGATGAAGCGTGTCACACGTCCGAAAGTACCCAAACGAGGACCAGGTGTCTCCTACACACAAACCAATCAAATACTTAGCTTCGGATAATAAAAACGCGTTCGTCAATCTGGACGTGGAGCCACTTTGGAAGGATAAAGGATACATAGGAAAACTGGTAGTAATGTACCAATTTATCGCGAACACCTGCACATTCGGGCGAAATATATACGGTTACGGGACTTGGGAAATAAATAAATCTTTTTATTTTTCTCGGAGACTCAACACCACCATACGAACGAGCCGAGTTTAACATACGTTCGTTGGTTTATTTTTATACCATTGCTTCAACTTATATTCCTTAACACTGACCGCCTCGTTGCGTGGAAGCTAGGAGCCCGGACGTCCATCCATCACAAAGTCAAGGCAGCATCGCAGAGTTCCCCACGTCCTTTCTTCCGTGGTAGAGAAGGCAGGCATGTGGCATGGTAACAGACCCGGCCTAACACTCGGCGCCCGAGGGAAGGATTTCAGTCAGGCGAGAGAGACTAGAGTCGGCGGGTGCGCAGCCCGTACACTACAAGGATCATTGCTGTGACCACGGCGGTCAGCCATGAACCTACCGTGTAAAAGAATATATATATATATATATCATATAGATATATATAATATATATATATATATATATATATATAATTAGATATATATCATAATATATGTTCGCGGGGAAGATCTGTGGTTAGCAAGTATTCTGACTCAAAGATGTCATGAGGCAATATTTGATATATTATATATATATATATACTTATATAATATTATATATATACTATAATATATATATATATATATATATCTTCTTTCTTTTAACGTAGGTCTCGATGTTGACCGCCGCGTGGGCACAGCATGATACTTAGTCTTTTTCCAGCCTGTGGATGCTCTTGGAGTGACCGTACGGGTAGGGTCCCCAGTCCTTTTTCCACGGTAGAGTTGCAGGTTGTTACCCTTTAGGTAATCATTCTATTCTATTTATCACGGGCTTTGGGACCAGCCACTTGACTTGGGCTGTGCTTGCCCGCACGTGGCTAGGTAGGCAATCGAGGTTGATAGTGTTTCCTTGCCCAAGGGGAACAACGGCGCTCGAAGCGGTAGACTCGAACCCTAACCCTGAACTCTAGATGCCGGCAATGACAGTATTGAGTCCGAAACTGCCTCTAACCCATCACGGCCACCGCGGGCCATATATATATGTATATATATATATATATATATATATATCCATATATTATATAATATATATATATATATATTCTTTTCTTCTTTTATACGGTAGGTTTCAAGTGCTGAGCGGCCGTTGGTCACAGCATGATCACTTAATTGTAGTTTTATGTTGTTGATGCCTCTTGGATGTGATTACGTGGTAGGGTCCCCAGTCCTTTCCAGGAAGCGTGCGGGTTAACTTTTTTTTTTTTTTCTTTTTTCTCTTTTTTTGTTTTTTAATCATTCTTCTCCTATTTTTATCGGGCTTGGGACTAGATTATGACCTGGGTTGGGCTTGGCCAACTCAGTGGCTAGGTAGCAATCGAGTTCTTGCCCAAGGGAACAACGCGCCGGCCGAATGACTCGAACCCTCGAACTACAGATTGCCGTCGTGACAGTGTTGAGTCCCGACGCTCTAACCACACACAAGGCACCACACACACAAACTCACCACAACATGTGTATTATATATATATATGTTATATATATAGATATATATATATATATATTATATTTACACACAAAACAAAACATCACATGCACCACACAAAACACATCACACAACACACACACACACCACACACACACACACCACACCCACATCTATCACACCCACCACACACACGCACAATCACACACATCATCATAAACACATAACACACATACTGCACACACACCCATAAAACACACACCAGATTCGCAATACACCACACATGACAACCCCACAACTAAAACTGACACACATCACCACACACACACACTGACACAAACACATTCATTACACACACACCATCTCCCACACTTGCACAAGCACATCACACACACACCACACGACAAACACTACACACAATCACCACACCTCCCACACCACACCACACACACACACCAACATGAACCAACACTGACCGCCACACACACACACACTACCGCTATGAAACACACACACACCACCACTCATACCGCGGAGCACCCACACATTCACACTGACAAGCACTACACACACACACACAAAACCAACGCAGTACAACACACACCACACACACACACACACAACACAAAACGCACGTACGCCCGCACTACATACAACAAACACACGCGCCCGCGCGCGCGCGCGCGCTTCACCCATCACACACACACACACACACTCGTCTTCTTCCTTTTTAACGGTAGGTTAATATTGTTTTTCGTTTCTGAGCCGCCGTGATCACCCAGCATGATACTTAATGTGACGTTCTCATTTTGCGCGGGTTGTGATGCTCTTCTTGGACCTGTGCTACCTTACGTCGGGTAGGGTCCCCAGTTCCCTTTCCAAGGACGAGGCCGAGGGTACCTTTTTAGGTAATTCCATTCTCTCTATTTATCCGGCGCTTGGGACCAGCACTGACTTGGGCGCGCTATGGCCACCCAGTCGGCTCATGAGGCCCCAATCGAGGTGAAGTTTCTTGCCAAGGGCAACAAACGGACGGCCGGCCGGAATGACTCGAACCAACACACACACACATCCACACACAAACAGTTTCCATATACAACACATTCAACACACACATATCACAATGACACAACACACACCACACCACACACACACACACACCAAATACACAACACACACACACACAGCCACACACACAATACACACGCACACAAACCTATCTACACATACACACATACTCACAAAGACCATTACAAACATACACAGTTCACACACACACACACAAACACACACTGCAACACACACACACACACCACGAACTGACGACACACACACACACACTGACACTACACACACAATCATACAACACCTACATATTCACAATGACAAACGCACACACCAACACCACACATACACACACTGCACACCACGCACATACCATCCATCAACCTACACACACACAACACACACACGCACACTCACACAGACACACACCACACACATCCTGCACACACACACAAACAACACACCCAAACACACACCACGAACAACACACCACTACACACACGCACCATGCACACACACACAACACATACAATGAATCCATACACCACATACACACACACATGCACCCACAACAACACTGGACACACACACACACACCACTCACACAAACACACACATTCATCGACCACACAGTCATTTACACTCACACATACACACTAACACACCCACAAACACACACACACACACACACATCAACACACAACACAACACACACACACACCCACACCTCACATATACACATACACACGCACACACAATAATCCATAATCAACATACACACATACCACACAAGGAACCCAATACAATACCATACACAGATTACACCACACACACACACATACACACTGACACAACCACAACACACCACCACTGCTGACACACACCCACACAACGAACCCACACACACACAAACCCACTCACACACACATATTCACAACTGACAAAGCACACACACCACACACACCCACACACACACGAACACACACACACACACAAGCACACACACACACACACACACGTTTAACACACTGAACACACACACACACACACACACACACACACACACATCACACACACACAACCTACAACACACCACAAACACATGAACACAACAAACACACACACACACACCACCACACACACCAACACACACCACCAACACCAAACAACACATACACACACACACCACACACACACCCACACTCACTCACGCACATGCACACACTCCACACACACACGCACGCACGCACGCACGCACGCACGCACGCACGCCACGACACGCACACACACACACACACACCAAACACACACCCACCACCACCAACACACGCGCGCGCGCACCATGCACGACCACACACACACACACACACACACAACACACCACCACATACACATTACTCACATGGTGTAGATTTTCCTTAACCTCCCCTTACCCAGAGCGCTAAGACCCCCATCCGAAGCCCGCACCCCGCGTTGGAAAATGGACCCCAAACGGGACTATTAACCTCGGAGTGTGGCTGAGTAACTACTAAAAACACCCCATAGGTGGGCCTATACTGCAAGTCAGTCCAGGGCCGCGATAAAGTATGTGGTAATATCACCCAATGAGACACAAGGTTTTCGTAGTAGTCATCGATCTTGCTATACGACCGCTGGAGAAGGATAAGGACTCACGGAATATATGGAACCCTGCAACAACATAAAATTTAAGGGCTCTTCAAAAGGCATTCAAATATCCTCCCCTCGAAGTGTGGACCAATTGCCGGACAAGTTCTTTTTCTACAGGTCTGGCCCCTGTGAATCCCAACAAAAATACTCTGGGGCAATTTGGACTTTCTCACGACCTCCTGCAAGCGTCTCGCTATCGACCCCCTGATCAGCCATGCTTGTTGGTCTTTTCCGGACCCGCCGAGGGGTATCTTTCAACGTAGGTTTATGAAAACCAACGTCGAGATAAACGGCATCGCAGTCAAAGACTATCGTGGGATACTGGATTTACAAAACCTCGTTATGTTCCAGTGGATGGAGACAAGATTTGGGTTGAAGGAGAGGGAAAGGCTGGAAAAACACCTGAGAACTCTGTTTCGAACACTACTCGGTATTTTGAGAGAGATTTTTCGTGTTAGTTTAGAGATGTGTTCGGTTGTTAAAGTGCTTCGGCCCGCCCCCGAGAAATTAGTTGAAGAAGGGCTGGGCGCCCAGGAGCCGGTCGGTTAAAGAACCGATGTCGGAATGGAGGTTCCTCTCCGGAGGGAATTATAACGATTTTCGAGGACGGTGGATGGGACGTGGACCTTCCCGCCAGAGTGTAGTGACGAACAGTGAAGGGCCCCCACTAACTTCTCCTGCTTCTGCCACGGCGGGGATCGCATCGGCTCATGCATTGTAAGGTTCTCTAACGTCGTTTCAGCATTTTATATTCACACGAATGCACCCAAGGCACACCGCTGACGAAACAAAGTGAGGCCCGCGGCGGCCCCTGAAGGCGCTGCGGACTCGCGAACGCAGGCGCCCCCAAGCACGACCAACGCCCCCCGCTCGATGGTGGAGCATCGCCCAGGGCTCGGCGAGATGCTGCAGCCTCTGCCAGTGAGTCGCGCTTCTTTCAAGGAGTTTTTAGTCTTGGCTAAATTAAAAGTTGTAAGACCCAGGAAGAGAACATGGAAAAACGACAGTAAAAAAAAAAAAAAAAAAAAAGTGAAAGACAATGCTAATAAAAATACATTGAACAAAAAGATAGATAAATGAATTAATATAATTTGTGATAAAGTAATAATGTAACAATAATAATAATAATAATAATGATAATCACATAATTATTATTATCATTTAATACATATCATTTATATAGGAGGATAGTGATGATGTATGATATATGTATACATATACATATTCATATCAGATATATCATAGTAGAATAGATAAGCAGTATAGATATATCGTAGTATATATAGATATATATTTATATAGATATAGATAAGTTATGTCGCTAAGGAATATATATATATATTAGATAGTAATATATTATATATATATAATATATATATATGATATGAATGTATATATATATGCTTATATATACATAGGGGCCCGGCGGTGGCCGACTATGGTTAGAGCGTTCGGACTCAAGACTGTCACGACGGCAATCTGAGAGTTCGAGGGTTCGAGTCACCGGCGTCGGCCGCGTCTGGGTTTCCCTGGGCAAGGACTTTCACCCAGATTCCATGCCTAGCCACTGTGTTTGGCCCAAGCCAGTCAAAGTCAGTAGCCGGGGTAAATAGATGATGACAAGTCGGCTTTTTCTTTGTCTTGGTGTAAATTAACTAAAGTGCTCTCAAGCATTGCGGGATACAAGGATATCAAATCCCGCACCCCCCCCCCCCCGTGGCGGGCGATACCCCATGAAGAACATGGGACGTAAATGCCAGGAAAAATAAAAAAAAAAAAATAAATAAAAAAACTCGAAAACGCTGATCGAAACATAGATAATAAAAGTACATAAAAAAAATAATACAATGAATAATATAATGTGAGAAAATAATAATCAACAATCAAACAAGGAATAATAATAATAATAAATTATAATGATAATAATATAATTATTATTTATAATATATTTAATTATTATAAGAGGATCAGTGATGATGATGATAATATGTATACAGCATGATACTTAATTGATGTTTTCCTTTTTGATGGCTCTTGGACGGGAGAAGTTTACGTGGTAGGGTCCCCAGTTCTTTCCTTTCCACTGGAGAGTGCCGGTTGGTAGCCTTTTTAGGTTAACAAATCATTCTCTCTATTTATCCGGGCTTGGGACCAGCACATCTGACTTGGGCTTAGGCTTGGGCCACCCATATTGCCTAGGTAGGCACTCAAGGGTGAATTGTTCCGCTGCCCCAAGGGACATACAACGCGCCGGCCGGTGACTCGAACCTCCGAAACTCCCCAGATTGCTGTCCGATGAAGTCTTGAGTCCCGAATCCGCTTCTTTCCTAAACATTCCGGGCTGCCTCCCTACGCATCAAACACAAATAATGATAATATAATACTACATAGGGGGGCCGCCCGGGGGCCTATTGGCGATCTTCGATGACGCACTTCCACGGCACTTCCTAAAGGTAACCGGCAACATGTCAGCAGGTTCTCCTTTCGGTTGCCGTGTGGTCCGACTGAATATTATTAAGTCGGGGGAGCCAGATCATCACACGGCTAAGGTGCCCCAGTCAGTAAGAGAAATAGAAAAGGACAGAGAAGAGGTGGAGTGTTATCTACCACAGCCGCTGTTATTATTGCAAATTTTGTCGGTTTTTAATGTGAGTTTTTTAAGAACGTTGATTTTCGTCTTTTTTTTTATTTTGTGTTTTACTTTTCACACAAAGAAAAGAAGAAAATAGAAATACGGAGAGACGTCTAGTAGCGGTCCGCCAAAAGACCTGATCTTAGTAACTTACACCACCTATCTCTGATAGATATGAGAATGTTAGATAAGGGAACGCATCGGCGATCCGCGAAGGATCTATTTGAACATAGTCGTCACACAGATACAGAAATACAGGTAACTTGTACATTATGTACGAAGCCACTACGTCACGACGGGCAAAATTGCGGGCCTAACAGAGATAACATAATAAATCTTTACGCCCGGCCACTACGGACAGCAACCAGCCTTATTAATGAAAAAGGGTCACACCGTTGTCTTTTGTCCTTGCGTGTGTGAGTGAGGTGAAAAGGGGGTGGTTACATGCCTGGGTTGTGGTTGAGTGACAGCTACGCCGTAAGAGGGGAAGGGTTCGCGAGTGGCCTCCAGACTCACTCGTAGGAGAAATGAATCACAAAAAAACACGAATATATAAACGTCCTCACTATAACAAAAACTGAAGTGTAAATTTAGCAATAGTTGCCTTAGCTATTTTGTAAGATTATTAATACCACATTGAATTCAACATACTAATGATTTGCGACAGAATTTGTTACGCAGGGAATGAATGGTGACATGAAAAAATAAAATGACTTCCGCTCCAACCTTTATATCAAGCAAATCTTTAGGGAACAGAGGAACGCCTAATTAATCTGAGACTGCTGAGGTACATGTCTAGCATACGCAGTAAGACTTCAATAAAACAATAACTGTGGGGGAATCCTCATCAGACCCAAACGGCCGTATATGACTGAAAGCAGATTGAGCCAAAGACAATCATAATACACCGTGCTCTCTTCTGCGTATCTGTAATCGCGGCCCGCTCGCAAAATTCCCAGAAGGATATATAATTTCCACGATCACAACAACGCTTGGCGGTTGACCCATAAATGTCATGTTCAATTAACGACGCATTGACGGAGGGTGAGAAAGGTTGTGGTTAATAAGCGGAATATGAATTCTAGCTTAACCCCTTAGTCATAAATGTAATTAACGGACATAACCGCGGGTCACACCGACGCCAAACAGGCTTGCCACACGATCGATAACTTTTCTTGCGTTATTGTAACCTACTCTCGAAACGACGGAGCACAGATCTATTTTAGGCGTTTACGCACCCCGGGGAATATCGGGCCAATTCCTGAGTGCACTATGATATGAGGGGACGATCCTACAGATATATTCAAACTAATGGTATTTTAAATGTGTAATTTCACCCGCGATAATCATTACTGTCGTCAGCTAGCGCCGCATGAGAACGTGTCAAACCAAAAAAGCACAACTTTGGGAACGATTTTGCGGCTCATATGGGTTAATTCCCAAGCGTGTTTCCGAGCCACACCACAAAAAAAAAACACCTAAAATACATGGTGGGTAAACCAAGCGGTTCATTTGATCTCTACCCCACGCCGGCCACCGACCCCCGGGAAAAGAGGAAAGTGAGGTCAGGTCAACCGGACGGGAAAACAAACCTTTTCTCTTTCGGAAAGTGACCGCAAAGAAGGAAAAGGGAACGGTTCAGGTCCGGCAGAGGGGCGAGGGTTAGGATCGAGACTTTTAAAATGACTTGGGATGATATCGTAAAAAGATAAAATCACGAAGCGTACACGCGTGGAACTTAATAAGTCGTGGCAGATGTAAACAACAATGAAATCTCTTAAACAACGGAGACGAGAAAATTAATTAATACTTAGAATACGACGAACGATTAATTCAATGTTTAGCTTGATCACCTACTCGATCGCACAGAAATGCGATGCTGACGGTGGAAGACAATAGTGGAGAAAGTGCCATTGCTGTCTAGCACCTTTGAACCCAATCAAAAAAACAACACGGCTTAACAACATTGGAGAAAAAAGGGAAAAGCAAATAAGAAAGGGCCTAAACGCGTACTTACGTGTTTTTTTTGTTTTTCGACATGTCTTCTAGCGGCGAGCTGATTTTTCTCGGGTGGCCTCCTTTGTTTTGGTGGTGTGTTCCATCGTTGCATGACCAAACCGGCTGCAACGAGCCCTCGCTGCCACACGATGTAAAAAGGCTATTACGCGTACCTAGTGACAGTAGGGCCTGACAGGCGACTGTCTTCCCTCAAAACATGACTGTAAAGGGTACGATGTATGACACGCTACAACGGACGTAAGACCTTGTCAAAGGGGTAATCACGCGGTAGGCGGGTCGACAAAAGCCAGACTCGCCTCGGAAGAGGGAGGGCAGAGCTGACCTACCGCTTGCGGGTGCGTTCACACGACAACTCTCGGTCAAACGAGGTCAGATATAACATGTGTGAACCTCATCCCTCGCTGAGCGGGTTGGAGGATGGTGGTTCTTATTTAGGACTTTGGACTACAGCTAGGTTACGACCAGACCACTGTGAGTACAATGGTAACACAGGATAAACATACTGGAATATCCAGATACCGTGCCCACTGTAGAATCTCTACCACACCTATAGTCTGTGTGGTGTTGTTGTGAATGTGTGTGTGGACGGTGTGTGCAGCAAATTGTGTGTATTGTTAGTAGTTAGTGAGTAGGGTGCTGGTGCGTGTGTGCTGCATGATGTGGTTGCGTTGCGTGTAGTTGTGTGTTTGTGTCTTGTTTGTGTGTGTGTGTGTTGTGTGTGTGATGTGTGTGTGTCGTGTCGCGTGTAGTGAGTGTCGTTGTTTCGTCGAGTTGTGGGGTGTGTGTGTGTGTGGTGTGTGTGCGAGTGCAGCGGCTGTGTGGTGTGCGTGTGAGTTATGTGTTGTGTGTACTTTGTGCTGTGTGGTTGTATGAAAGAAAGTAATGAAAAAAACATAATATATAGGATATACTCATACTGACGACGCTGAGAGATAATGAGACGAGTTGAAGAGAGATGATAAACAGAAGGACTGGATTTTACGACGATAAGCCAGGCCACCATCCCCATGTACGGTAGCGGACGGGTAAATGACAGGTGAAGGCGCCGAAAGGTACGTCCTTTGTTGGCGCGTCCTCGGCCAGCCCTGAAGCCTCCATCGCAGCAGGCCTAGACCATGGCTCTCCGCACCGCCGGTCCTGGCGGTCCAAGGAAAACCCCGAGGAAATAGGTGGTTCCCAACACCTCCTATTCAGAAGCCACAAACATGGAAGCCATCGGTGCCCAGATTCCCGGGATTTCCGGGCCACCCTGCACCTCGGTACTGGCCGCCGAACCAACATGGGCTGTCCGGCGGGGTGACCCGAACGCGGGTGCCTAGGCCAGTCCACCTTGGGCCGAGCGCGGCGGGGAGAAGTTCCGGCCTCGGCTTCGTCAACTGTCACCTACACAAAAACAATGCCCTGATCAACATACATACATATATATATATAATGAGAATATATTACTCATAGTACTAATATATATATATACATACTAATATTATATAGACACATAATATCATAGTATCATATATGTCTGATGTTTGTATTTTTTTTTTATTTTTTGTCTTATTTTGTTCTTCGTCTATTTCACTGTTCTATATAGTGACGTTTTCACTAATTCCTTATTGTCTTTTTCACTTTTTTTTTCTTTCTTTCGTTTCTTTTTTAAAGTAGTGCCAGTCATGTGTTACCCACAAGGACGTTGGCCGATCACAGAGCGTATGCCATTGATTTTCTTGGCAAATCTTGCAGAAGTGGGGTGGTTGGACCGTTGCCTACCGCCCGGTGTTTTATGGAATATATATAGATATTATATAGTATATCCCCTTACTAGGTAAATATAATATTAAGTATACTTAGCCAGCCTAATCTTCCACCCGTATGTATACTACCGCATATATATATATATTAGTTTATATATAGTACCCAATAGGTATATACATATCCATATATATGACGAATCACGTATTTAGTCGTTGGCAAAAATGTATGGTGTAGTGTGTGGTGGTGTGACTGTGTGTGATCTATCATCTATTAATCTAATGCAGGAGGCGCCATTAAAAACGGTGACCGAGCCAGCTCCCAAGTCCAGTGCTGGGGTCCCAGAAAGCCGCACGATAAATAGAGAGACCATTGATTACCTAAAAAGGATAACCCCGGCCTCTCCGTGAAAGGAACTGGGGGAACCCCTTACCACCAGACTCATTCCAACAAATCAAAAGCAAAGTAAAAAAAAGTAAAAAGAAAAATGACCCTGAAATTATTTTTGGGCGAGCTTTTTGAAAAAAAACCTTCCCCCGGGAGGTACGGATCCTCGACAAAGGGAAGGGAAATAAGTATTGATTTTTATTTTAAAAAAATCAAGGAAAATGGCACGGGGAGGTACGGATCCTAAAGAAAGTTTCCTTCGTTGAATGGTCCTTTTATCTTGCACTTTGATTTTCAAAAAAGTCGTTTTGGGACAAGAAAGAGTGCCCCCCCAGTGGTGAGAAGCGGTCCCACCCCAAAAAATTTCCCAAAGAGACCAGGTGTCTCCTACACACAACCAATAAATCTTACTTTGTGAAAAAAAACGAGTTGTCAATCCTGGCGTAAACCTTGGAAGAAAGGGATCATAGGAAAACTGGTAATGTAAAATTTTACGCAAAAAACTTACTTTTCGGGCGAAAATATCTACGGTAGGGGGACTTGGAAATAAATAAACTTTTATTTTTTTCGGGAAATTCAACACCATCCAAAAACGAGCCTTGGGTTTTAAAATACGTTTGTTGGTTATTTTTATAACCATGTTCATATTTTCCTTAAAACGCCGCCTCGTTGGGGGAAAACGGAGCCCGGGCGTCCCCCATCCAATCAATGGCCATCGCAAGTTTTCCCCCCGTCCTTTTTCCCTGGTAAGAAGGCAGGGTTTGGGGATGGGAAAAACCCGGGCCTCAACCACTCGGCGCCGAGGACGATTCATCCAGGCGAGTCGACCTTAGAGTCGGGGGGTGCCAGCCCTACACTCAAATATCATGCTTGACCCCGGCGGGTCAGACATGAACCTACCGTTAAAGAAGAAATATATTTTATTATATATATATATATATATTATATATATATATATATATAAAATATATATATACATTTAAAATTTTTCGCGGTGGGGCCCAGTGGTTTGGTATCGACTCAGATTGTCATATGGCAATTTTTGATAATATATATATATATATATATATTATATATATATAATTATTATATATATATAATATATTCTTTTCTTTTAACGGTAGGTTTAGTCTGACCCGCCGTGGTACGCATGATACTTAATTTTTTCATGGTGATGCTCTTGGAGTGGTACGTGGTAGGGTCCCCATTCCTTTCCACGGAGAGTGCCGGTGTTACCCCTTTGGTAATCTTCTCTCTTTTATCCCGGGGTTGGGACCCGCACTACTGGGGTGGCTTGCCCGCACAGTGGCTAGGTAGCAACGAGGTGAAGTTCTTGCCCAAGGGAACAACGCGCCGGCCGTGACTCAACCCTTTAACTCAATTGCCGTCGTGACAGTCTTTAGTCCGATGCTCTAACCATTCGGGCCCCCGCGGCCCCTATATATATTAAAATATTTTAAAATATATATATAAAATATTATATATATATATTATATTATTTCTTCTTCTTTTAACGGAGGTTTAGTCGGCGCCGTGGTCACGCATGATACTTAATTGTATTTTCAGTTGTGATGCTCTTGGGTGGACGTGTAGGGGCCCCAGTTCCCCTTTTCCGGGAAGGGCCCGGGGTTTTAAATTTTTTTTTTTTTTTTTTTTTTTTTTTTTTTTTTTTTTTAATCATTTTTCTCTATTTTATCCGGCTGGGGCTACACTTTCCCCGGGTTGGGTTTGGGCCCCTCAGGGGTAGGGGAGCAAACGAGGTTCCTTGCCCCC
>NW_023662323.1:0-16300 GCF_015228065.2 Penaeus monodon | reverse complement strand
ACACCATCGCACACGTTCCCCCCCTTTAACACTACTACACAACGGTCCCGAACCTACTAACGGGTGGTGGCAGCGTGCCGTAGGGCTGGAACCTTACATCTGCTTTCAGAGCACTGAAAACACTGACATTCTGCTTCCAGAACCCAGGAAACATTGACATTCCACTTTCAGAACACTGGAAACACTGACATTCCACTTTCTATATACTGGAAACACTGACATTCCGCTCTCAGAACACAGGAAACACTGACATTCCACTTTCAGAAGACTCAAAACACCGAAATTCCACTTTTATTTTGCTGAAAACCATGTCATCCCACTGCTTACAGTGTTATGCTTGTCATTCGTTTTCCTACATTCGTTTTTCTACATTCGTTGTAGTCTGTCCCGCGAAGTTTTGCCCTCCCACGCGTGAGAAACTATGAGGGGGGACTATTTCATTACAAAGAGTTCCTTGCATCTCTGGACAAGATGCAGGACCTGGACTTCGGTCGCTGGCACTTCGCCGAAGCCCAGGACAAGCCACTTATCCCGCAAGTGAGGAGAATACCGCACAAACGGCTACCGTTTTATATATTTGTATCTTTCTCTTAAATAAATATATGCATTTGTATTTCGGTACCAGTCGTCACTCCTAAACAATAACAATGTGATTGGGTCGAATCCTTTTTATTCTTGTATTTTAAGTATTTATTATATTAAGTTATATATTTTAAGTCTCCACTATTTTATTCAATTTAATTCAAAGCTTAATAATTTATTTTACTTTTCTTTTATCGAGTTTTATTGGATTTTATTCATTTTCCCGATGGTTCTTTTAACAAGTTCATTTATTTATTCTATTTTACGTCATTAACTTTTAGTACTTTATTATATGAATATTATGATTTTATATTTTAGACATTATTTTAACGTAGTTTTAATTATTTAAAATTCTAAGAAAGAATCACACTGCCCGGTTTCCCCCCGCGTAAGAACCAACGTCGGGAGGTAAAAGCAAGCAAGAGGGGGATTCGAGAATTGTCCTTGTCCTGTTGAGCTGCCCAAGGGACCCCGGAACGAGCCTTCCCTAGAGATAAGTGGTCGTGGAGAAAGTTTTAATGTAGGAAGTGAGAGATATTTTTGAGATATTTATTCGGGAGTGACAAGTGATTCGGTGCCTTGTTATTTATTTATTATTTTAGTGTTTTACTTGTTTTATGTTTTATTACTTTTACTTGTTTTATTGCTTTGTCTGGTTTTATTACTTCTATTGTGTTTATAGTTTTACGTTTTGTTTATCATTTTTGTATTTTAATAAATGTTTATCATTTGGTCGCCATTTCCCTCGCACCTAAGATGTAAAAGGAAAAGGAGAAAGTATAGCAATATACTGATATGGCTGCACTGTCATGACCAGTTCTTGGTGTGCCTTGATGATTATACTGCTCACTTTGCGTATACGCACACGCCTCTCCTCGGCTGTATTTCACGCTTATCAACCTTTATATTTTCGCACCAAAACACGTACACCACACACACACGCTACACTCACACACACAATCTATCGCTCCTTCCCCCCCCCCCCCTTCTCACAAACGACACAACGTTCCCATACGAAAAACGAAATGGGTCGTGGCAATGACGCTGCTTTATACATTTCTTGTGAAATATAATTGTACTCGCAGTTATCATGGCCATATGCCACTGGCAGATTGCCATGAAACCCAAAACAAACAAGTAAGCAAACCGCAACCATTTGACAGCAAAATTGTGTGTCCTTATCGTAATTTATTGTTAATTTTAAATTGTTTTTTCGCAATTTCTCTAGTATATTCCATGCCAATATACTTGTTTGTGCATATATATATATATATATATATCTATTTATATATATATATATTATATATATATATGTACATATATATACACACACATACATATACATATATACATATACATACATACATACATACATACATACATACATACATACATACATACATACATTCATGTACATATGCATATCCCATATTACATACTTATACATATACACACATACATATATACACATATATGCACATATACATATATAATCATATATATTTGTTTATATATATGTATAATAGCAGCTGGAGCTGTCACCGTTGAGGCCTCTGGAGCCTTAAATGATGGCTTCAAAGACCTTACTTTGGGAGGAGGAGTCTCCTCAATAGACTCCTCACTCCTACTCCGTTTCTGGTGGAACAACTCACCAGAGGCAGTGTCACCAATTTGGGACTGAGGGTTAAAGGAAGTGGCAGAGTGTGTGTTGTATGAAGCATTGGAGGGCAAGGGTTGGTGGGAAGGAGGATGGACTAGAACCGAAGCAAAGGACTTACCTGGCTGTGCAAATAGCACACGGGCACGTTGCTTTGCCTCTGGAAAACTTTCTCCTTGCTCCTTATTACCAAAATTCCTTTTCAAATTTGTACCTTTCACATTGCTTTGAAGAAGCTTCATGAGCTTCTTTGCAGTGATATCAGCATATTGGACCTGGACAGTTGTCATCTCCTTGATGACCTGTTGTACCACACTTTCCCAATACTCTTGGTTGCCCTTTTCCTTTAAAACGGCAAGAGTTGGCTCCATGCCCAAAACCCTGGCAGTGGAAGCACCGCATAGGGTTGGGCACATATGGCTTTACCTTGAGGTGGTACCATGCTAACTTAACCGATTCTGGAAGGACTAACGTGTTAAAAGTTAGAAGAAGAGCTGGTGTTGACTGTTCCAAACCATCAACTTCTTCTTAAAACGTTTTACTGCCACTACATTCAAATTCTCTAATTTCTCTAACAGTTTCTCCTCAGAATATCTCATCAGGTCTCGGGAAAAAAAAATTTCCCCTTACACTGATTGAGAGTTTTGTGAGGAGAACATAAAAATTTGAGCCCCAGGAATGTCGCATATTTCACGCAGACGGTCACTCTCGTCTGATCCATGATTGATACACCATCAGTGGTCTTCACTACCAGGTACTTACTATATGAAATGCTATCATATTTACCAGATAAGATTTCCTTAATGGTTTGAGGAGGACTTTTCCCTTCTTACCTGGTTTAGGAGCCCAGGAAACCATTATGATTCCCATTCTTGCCCTTTGGAAGCTGGAAAGGTTCCAAAATGACATGTGGTGTTCCAGAGGGAATGGTCAGGGGATTGCGCAGGTCGTCAGGGAGAGAGCTAAATCTTTGTAAATTTGTAGTACTCATACAAATTGGAATTGTTCATTTCCTCACCCCCCACCCACCATGGAGTCCAACGAGGGGAAGCTATAGTTGGGGCTCAAAATTTCCCAACAGCCACAGGGGTAATGAGGAAATATACGCAGCCACTATTACAGTACTGATGGCAGTCGCGGGACCTATGCGCTACCGACTGAATAATGTCTGCTTGACCCTAGCCATATTTGACCAGCCGATTGACTTGACCGGGCCTTGATCAAGCCACCCGTCTAACCAGAATAAAGGCCCAAAAAGAGGTGTGTTGCTAGCTGCAGGGCGCAGTGTGCAGCATCGCTCAACCTCCGGGGACTCCTGTCTCCTGGTAATACGGGATGCCACGCACGGCAAACACACGTGGGAGAGTTCTCCCTGGTCCAAGATGGAGTGAACCAGGGGTGGGTGCACCATCCCCTCTCATAGGCCTTGGTGCACCAGGAAGCCATTTTGTCTCATCCCTCACTGGTGACCCCCCCAGTATGGGTAGCCCTCTGGTCCGGCTCACCAGATCATTGGGACCTCAAGCCCCCCACCGCGGCAAGGCGTCTTCCGTTAGGGGGGTTGGACCAGGGAGAACTCCCCCATGTGGCGTCCCGTATTACTAGGAGACAAGAGTCCTGGAGGTTGAGCGATGCTGCACTCTGCGCCCTGCAGCGAGCAGCACATCTCTTTGGTCCTTTATTCTGATTAGACAGGTGGCTTGATCAAGGGCCGACTGGTCAAATATGACTAGGGTCAAGCAGGCACTGTTCAGTCGGTAGCGCATAGGTCCTGTGACTGCCATCAGTACTGTAATAGTGGCTGCGTATATTTCCTCACTACCCCTATGGCTGATGGGAGATTTTGAGACCAACTATAGCTTCCCCTTGTTGGAGTCCATGGGGGATGGGGGGGGGGGTGAGGATATGAAGAATTCTAATTTGTATGAGTACTACAAACTTACAAAGATCTAGCTCTCTCCCTGACGACCTACGCAATCCCCTGGCCATTCCTTCTGGAACGTCAATGTTGTCACTCTAGAAACCTTTCCAGCTTCCAAAGGGCAAGAATGGGAATGGTAATAGTTCCTGGGCTTCCAAACAAGGTAAGAAGGAGAAAAGTCCTCCTCAATCCATTAAGGAAATCTTATCTGGTAAATATGAAAGTATCTCATATAGTAAGTACCTAGTAGTGAAGACCATTGATGGTGTATCAATCATGGATCATGATATTTTTGAAGTATATCGGAAAATAGTTGGGGTATGTCAACGTGATCCTCGCATCACCCCACAGCGAGATGGTATCCTGATCGCTGAGGTTTCATCACCAGACGAGAGTGACCACCTGTGTGTGATATGCGACATTCCGGGGCTCAAGTTTCATGTTCTCACAAAACACTCAATCAGTGTAAGGGAATTGTCTTTCCCTAAGACATGATAAGGTATTCTGAGGAGAAACTGTTAGAGGAATTAGAGAATTTGAATGTAGTGGCAGTAAAACATTTTAAGAAGAAAGTTGATGGTTTGGAACAGTCGACACCAGCTCTCCTCCTAAACTTTTGATATGTTAGTTCTTTCAGAATCAGTCAAGTTGGCATGGTATCACTTCAAGGTAAAGCCATATGTGCCCAACCCTATGCGGTGCTTCCACTGCCAGGGTCATGGGCATGGAACCAACTCTTGCCGTTTTAAGGAAAATAAACAACCTAGAGTATGTGTAGAGTGTGGTACAACAGGTCGTCAAGGAGATGACAACTGTCCAGGCCCAATATGCTGTTACCACTGCCAAGAAGCTCATGAAGCTTCTTCAAAGCAATGTCAAAATACTATTTTGAAAAGGAAGTATTGGTAATAAGGAGCAAGGAGTAAGTTAGTTTTCCAGAGGCAAAGCAACATGCCCGTGTGCTATTTACACAGCCAGGTAATTCCTTTGCTTGGGTTCTAGCCCATTCTCCTTCCCGCCATCCCTTGCCCTCCAGTACTTCTTTCACCACACACTCTGCCACTACCTTAAAACATCAGTCCTCAATTGCCAAAATTACCTCTGGTGAGTTGTTCCACCAGAAACAGAGTAGGAGTGAGAGGTCTGTTGAGGAGACTCTTCCTCCCAAATTAAGGTCTTTGGAGCCATCAGTCAAGGCTCCAGAGGCCTCAAAAGTGACAGCTCCAGCTGCCACCGCATCCACAGGGGCCTCGCTGCTAGGCAGAATGCCCCTGAAGCAAAGGCTCAGGTCCGGCCTTTGCCCAGGCAAAGAAATCCTGAGCCTGTCCAATTGAAGTCTGTGGAAACTAATTCCACAACCCCTCAAAAGATTCTCCCAGGATTCTGGAAAGGGACAGCCTAAAGCTGTGGGGCAAACCTTGACCACAGGTGCTACTAAACACCTTATGAAGAGTAGTATGAAAGAACTGATAACTTCATGTAACCCAGTTTGTGTATGCCTACAAGAGCTTATGACCAGGAGAAATCATCCGATTTCCCTGAGAGGATTCCAAATTCAAGCCCATTATGGGACCTTTGATAATGAACCTGTTGGTGGAGTAGCAGTAATGGTACGTCAGGATATTCCCTTCCAGTCCATCCACCTGCAGACAACACTACAGGTGAAGATTGTGAGAATAGGCTTGAAAACGACCTACACTGTTGCATCCATCTACCTTCCTCCACATAATCTCAACATAGATGATTTTTGAAAGATGTACTTGGCATTTAAACCACATCCATTCTACTCTTGGGAGATTTCAATGGTCGGCATCACCTCTGGGAGACACTTTGTGCAACCCTCGAGGAAGGGCCTTGGAGTCCTTGTTCTTAAGAGTAGATGCAGTTTTACTGAACAGTGACACTCCCAGACATTTCCAAAGTCAAACTGGGACATTCTCCAATATAGACCTGTCAATTGGTTCACCTGATTCACTTCTGGAGGAGGTGCACCCCCGCCAATGGAAAAGATGCATTAAGGCAGTGAAACAACCCCAGCGATGTAACTTGATCCATTACAAAAGACCCGAGCCAAGGCCAGGCAAGTGCTAAAGGAGGCTAGACTGACGTTGTGGAGACAGTATGTCTCCTTGAGTAACTCTGGGACCCCCTTAGCATTGGTATGGGACAAAGTGCATAATATCGCATTTTGTCACCCCCTGCTTTGAAGATAGATGATATAATCCTCATAGACAAAAAAGATGTTGCTAATGAGCTAGCTAAATCCATGGCAGAGATCTCCTCTGGAGCATCTTACACTGTCCGATTCTCCACTCTTCGGGCTGAACAGCAACGACATCCAGTGTTGTTCTTCAGTAGGACTGCAGCAGAACTTCCATGCAACTTTCCATTTTTGCGCAAGGAGATGGATTCTGCTCTGCAGATCTGCCATAAGACTGCCTTACTGGAGAGGTCCGAGAAGTATCCTGTTGGACCTATTCAATAGGATCTATAGGGAGGGCACAGTGCCATCCACATGGAAAGAGGCTATAATCATTCCTGTCCCTAAACCTGGCAAGGATGCTTCCACAGCAGGAAATTACAGACCAATTTCTATTACCAGCTGCATCTGCAAGCTGATGGAAGAAATAGTATACTTCAGGTTGACATGGCTGTTAGAAAAGGAAAACGTGCTGACCTCATATCAATATGGCTTTAGAAAATTGAGATCGACCACAGATGCACTTGTGAGGATGGAAACTGCTATACAGAATTCCTTCGCACAGTGACATCACATGTTAGCAGTCTTCTTTGACCTTAAAAAGGCTTACGATGCTACATGGAAGCATGGCATACTCATGAAGATGTATGACATTAGTTTAAGAGGAGCATTACCTACCTTCATACAAAGCTTCCTTGCTAACAGGAAGTTTAGAGTTCGGGTGGGAAAACAGTTTCTCTAATCTGGAAGATCAACTGTAAGGGGTCCTACAAAGGAGTGTCTTAAGTGTGACCCTGCTTGCCATTGCTATAAATGACATCGTAAAGGTTGTGGTGCTGTCCCATGTGATCTGAATGTGGATGACTTTACACTTTACTGCTCAGGAGGAAGCTTACAGGGTGTGCAAGGACACATGCAGACTGCAATAAATCAGGCTGTATAGTGGGCAACATACCATGGGTTCAAATTTTTGACTCAAGGCTTACATGGGTGCCACACATCAAACAGTTAAAAGTGAAGGCTACAAAAGCGCTTAGTGTTTTGTGGGTTCTCTCACATCTATCTTGGGGTGCAGACTGCACAATTCTTCTGCAGCTTTACCGAGTACTTATTCGTAGTAAGCTTGACTATGGATGTGAGGCTTATTCATCTGCAACTGGATGTTGGACTCGGGTAATAATGAAGCTCTCAGAATATGTACTGGGGCTTTCAGGTCTTCACCTGTGGAGTTCCTGTATGCTGGGAGTGGAGAACCACCACTTTCATTACACCGGGACTACATGAACCCGATTTACTACACCAGACTACAAAGGATTCCAGGATCTCCTACACCCAGATTGGTTTTCAATCCCCTTGAGGATAGCCGATCCTATGGTAGGAGAATGAGGAATCTTGTGGAAAACCTTAATATAAATCTCACTAAGGTTCTGGCTGTTAGAATTCCCCAATTCCCCCCTTGGACTAATCAAGTCGAGCTGGATTTGGTCGGAATTGGGAAAGGGGAGAGATCTGAAGCAAAAGTCAGAGAGAGATTTCTTCAGCATATTTCTAAGTACCAAGGATCAGATTCAATATTTACAGATGGTTCGAAATCTGAAAATGATGTGGGCTTTGCAGCAGTGAGCAGAAGGAAGACTGCATCTGGCAGTCTTTCTCTAGTAGCCTCGATCTTCACTGCAGAGTTACATGCCATCCTTACAGCAGTTAAGATGACTAGAGATCATTCGAACCATTCTATTGTAATATATTGTGACTCTCGTAGTGCCTTGCAAGCAATTATGAGCTTAACCTCATCACATCCCGTAGTAAGGGGGATTCAAGTTTGGCTTGCACTGATGTCAAAAACATAAAAAGATAACTCCATGTTGAGTGCCAGCGCATGTTGGTATCAGTGGGAATGAGCGAGCTGATCGGAAGGCCAAGGCAGCTGCCGCTCAGCCCTGTGATACTCGTTTTCCTCTCCCACACACCGACTTGAAACCCAGCATCGGGAATTGTTTTCGTGATAAATGGAAGGAAACAATGGAGGCATACCACTAGAAACAAACTGGAGAGAGTAGAGACGACCTGGGCAGTTGGGTGACCAGCATCCATCCCAACCGAAAAGAAGGAAGTTGTATTAACAAGACTAAGAATCGGACACACAAGACTGACTCATTGGCCGATGATGGCTAAAAGTCAAGCACTTTGTGAGGGATGGCAAGAGCCATTAAAGGTCGCACATATAACGGAGAGATATGCAACACTCTCAGACCATATGTACTTGTCTTCCCCCTATACACTGAACAAATGTATTGGGGGAGGATTGTGACATAGAGGGTCTTATTAGTTTCCTTGGGGAGACTAATATTTTCAATAAAATTTAATTATGCATAATTATGCAATAATTTTATACACTTAAAAACATAATGTTTATGTTTTGATTTTTACTATATTTTTTGTAATTTGTAAGATATTTATGATAGATATTTAAAGTTTTTAAAAATTTTGATATTTCTATCTAATAAGGTATTCGCCGCTAATGACCTTAGCTGTTGACGCGGCAGATAATTTCAATAATCAATTAATCACCACGGCTGCAGAAGATGCTAGACACCTCCAGCACGAGGGTCGGCGTCTTTCCTGCAGACTTCTGCACTTCGTCCTATACAACAGACGCAGTTACGACGGGCTGCTATCTCTGCTTGCGGGTTCTTATATATGCGAATAAAATATATGAATATATATATATATATATACATATATATATTATATATATATAATATATAATATATATATATATATATATATAAAATATATATGTATATATATATATATATATTCATATATGTATTCGCATATATAAAGAAACCCCCAAGCAGAGATAGCAGCCCGTCGTAACTGCGTCTGTTGTATAGGACGAAGTGCAGAAGTCTGCAGGAAAGACGCCGACCCTCGTGCTGGAGGTGTCTAGCATCTTCTGCAGCCGTGGTGATTAATTGATTATTGAAAATTATCTGCCGCGTCAACAGCTAAGGTCATTAGCGGCGAATACCTTATTAGATAGAACTATCAAAATATTTTAAAAATTTAAATATCTATCAATAAATATCTTACAAATTACAATAAATATATAAAAATCAAAACATAAACATTATGCTTTAAGTGTATAAAATTATTGCATAATTATGCATAATTAAATTTTATTGAAAATATTAGTCTCCCCAAGGAAACTAATAAGACCCTCTATGTCACAATCCTCCCCCAATACATTTTTCAGTGTATATGGGGAAGACAAGTACATATGGTCTGAGAGTGTTGCATATCTCTCCGTTATATGTGCGACCTTTAAGGCTCTTGCCATCCCTCACAAAGTGCTTGACTTTTAGCCATCATCGGCCAATGGGGTCAGTCTTGTGTGTCCGATTCTTAGTCTTGTTAATACAACTTCTTTTTTTCGGTTGGGATGGTTGCTGGTCACCCAACTGCCAAGGTCATCTCTAATCTCTCGCAGTTTGTTTCTAGTGGTATGCCTCCATTGTTCCTTCCATTTATCACGAAAACAATTCCCGATGCTGGGTTTCAAAGTCGGTGTGTGGGAGAGGAAAACGAGTATCACAGGGCTGAGCGGCAGCTGCCTTGGCCTTCTGATCAGCTCGCTCATTCCCACTGATACCAACATGCGCTGGCACTCAACATGGAGTTATCTTTTATGTGTTGACATCAGTGCAAGCCAAACTTGAATCTCCCTTACTACTGGATGTGATGAGGTTAAGCTCATAATTGCTTGCAAGGCACTACGAGAGTCACAATATATTACAATAGAATGGTTCGAATGATCTCTAGTCATCTTAACTGCTGTAAGGATGGCATGTAACTCTGCAGTGAAGATCGAGGCTACTAGAGAAAGACTGCCAGATGCAGTCTTCCTTCTGCTCACTGCTGCAAAGCCCACATCATTTTCAGATTTCGAACCATCTGTAAATATTGAATCTGATCCTTGGTACTTAGAAATATGCTGAAGAAATCTCTCTCTGACTTTTGCTTCAGATCTCTCCCCTTTCCCAATTCCGACCAAATCCAGCTCGACTTGATTAGTCCAAGGGGGGAATTGGGGAATTCTAACAGCCAGAACCTTAGTGAGATTTATATTAAGGTTTTCCACAAGATTCCTCATTCTCCTACCATAGGATCGGCTATCCTCAAGGGGATTGAAAACCAATCTGGGTGTAGGAGATCCTGGAATCCTTTGTAGTCTGGTGTAGTAAATCGGGTTCATGTAGTCCCGGTGTAATGAAAGTGGTGGTTCTCCACTCCCAGCATACAGGAACTCCACAGGTGAAGACCTGAAAGCCCCAGTACATATTCTGAGAGCTTCATTATTACCCGAGTCCAACATCCAGTTGCAGATGAATAAGCCTCACATCCATAGTCAAGCTTACTACGAATAAGTACTCGGTAAAGCTGCAGAAGAATTGTGCAGTCTGCACCCCAAGATAGATGTGAGAGAACCCCCAAAACACTAAGCGCTTTTGTAGCCTTCACTTTTAACTGTTTGATGTGTGGCACCCATGTAAGCCTTGAGTCAAAAATTTGAACCCATGGTATGTTGCCCACTATACAGCCTGATTTATTGCAGTCTGCATGTGTCCTTGCACACCCTGTAAGCTTCCTCCTGAGCAGTAAAGTGTAAAGTCATCCACATTCAGATCACATGGGACAGCACCACAACCTTTACGATGTCATTTATAGCAATGGCAAGCAGGGTCACACTTAAGACACTCCTTTGTAGGACCCCTTACAGTTGATCTTCCAGATTAGAGAAACTGTTTCCCACCCGAACTCTAAACTTCCTGTTAGCAAGGAAGCTTTGTATGAAGGTAGGTAATGCTCCTCTTAAACTAATGTCATACATCTTCATGAGTATGCCATGCTTCCATGTAGCATCGTAAGCCTTTTTAAGGTCAAAGAAGACTGCTAACATGTGATGTCACTGTGCGAAGGAATTCTGTATAGCAGTTTCCATCCTCACAAGTGCATCTGTGGTCGATCTCAATTTTCTAAAAGCCATATTATATGAGGTCAGCACGTTTTCCTTTTCTAACAGCCATGTCAACCTGAAGTATACTATTTCTTCCATCAGCTTGCAGATGCAGCTGGTAATAGAAATTGGTCTGTAATTTCCTGCTGTGGAAGCATCCTTGCCAGGTTTAGGGACAGGAATGATTATAGCCTCTTTCCATGTGGATGGCACTGTGCCCTCCCTATAGATCCTATTGAATAGGTCCAACAGGATACTTCTCGGACCTCTCCAGTAAGGCAGTCTTATGGCAGATCTGCAGAGCAGAATCCATCTCCTTGCGCAAAAATGGAAAGTTGCATGGAAGTTCTGCTGCAGTCCTACTGAAGAACAACACTGGATGTCGTTGCTGTTCAGCCCGAAGAGTGGAGAATCGGACAGTGTAAGATGCTCCAGAGGAGATCTCTGCCATGGATTTAGCTAGCTCATTAGCAACATCTTTTTTGTCTATGAGGATTATATCATCTATCTTCAAAGCAGGTGGTGACAAAATGCGATATTATGCACTTTGTCCCATACCAATGCTAAGGGGGTCCCAGAGTTACTCAAGGAGACATACTGTCTCCACAACGTCAGTCTAGCCTCCTTTAGCACTTGCCTGGCCTTGGCTCGGGTCTTTTTGTAATGGATCAAAGTTACATCGCTGGGGCGTTGTTTCAACTGCCTTAATGCATCTTTTCCATTGGCGGGGGTGCACCTCCTCCAGAAGTGAATCAGGTGAACCAATTGACAGGTCTATATTGGAGAATGTCCCAGTTTGACTTTGGAAATGTCTGGGAGTGTCACTGTTCAGTAAAACTGCATCTACTCTTAAGAACAAGGACTCCAAGGCCCTTCCTCGAGGGTTGCACAAAGTGTCTCCCCAGAGGTGATGCCGACCATTGAAATCTCCCAAGAGTAGAAATGGATGTGGTAACTGCCCAAGTACATCTTTCAAAAATCATCTATGTTGAGATTATGTGGAGGAAGGTAGATGGATGCAACAGTGTAAGGTCGTGTCAAGCCTATTCTCACAATCTTCACCTGTAGTGTTGTCTGCAGGTGGATGGACTGGAAGGGAATATCCTGACGTACCATTACTGCTACTCCACCAACAGGTTCATTATCAAAGGTCCCATAATGGGCTTGAATTGGAATCCTCTCAGGGAAATCGGATGATTTCTCTGGTCATAAGCTCTTGTAGGCATACACAAACTGGGTTACATGAAGTTATCAGTTCTTCATACTACCTCTTCATAAGGTTGTTTAGTAGCACCTGTGGTCAAGGTTTGCCCCAGCTTTAGGCTGTCCCTTTCCAGAATCCTGGGAGAATCTTTTGAGGGGTTGTGGAATTAGTTTCCACAGACTTCAATTGGACAGGCTCAGGATTTCTTTGCCTGGGCAAAGGCCGGACCTGAGCCTTTGCTTCAGGGGCATTCTGCCTAGCAGCGAGGCCCCTGTGGATGCGGTGGCAGCTGGAGCTGTCACTTTTGAGGCCTCTGGAGCCTTGACTGATGGCTCCAAAGACCTTAATTTGGGAGGAAGAGTCTCCTCAACAGACCTCTCACTCCTACTCTGTTTCTGGTGGAACAACTCACCAGAGGTAATTTTGGCAATTGAGGACTGATGTTTTAAGGTAGTGGCAGAGTGTGTGGTGAAAGAAGTACTGGAGGGCAAGGGATGGCGGGAAGGAGAATGGGCTAGAACCCAAGCAAAGGAATTACCTGGCTGTGTAAATAGCACACGGGCATGTTGCTTTGCCTCTGGAAAACTAACTTACTCCTTGCTCCTTATTACCAATACTTCCTTTTCAAAATAGTATTTTGACATTGCTTTGAAGAAGCTTCATGAGCTTCTTGGCAGTGGTAACAGCATATTGGGCCTGGACAGTTGTCATCTCCTTGACGACCTGTTGTACCACACTCTACACATACTCTAGGTTGTTTATTTTCCTTAAAACGGCAAGAGTTGGTTCCATGCCCATGACCCTGGCAGTGGAAGCACCGCATAGGGTTGGGCACATATGGCTTTACCTTGAAGTGATACCATGCCAACATTGACTGATTCTGAAAGAATAACATATCAAAAGTTAGGAGGAGAGCTGGTGTCGACTGTTCCAAACCATCAACTTTCTCTTAAAATGTTTTACTGCCCCTACATTCAAATTCTCTAATTCCTCTAACAGTTTCTCCTCAGAATACCTTATCATGTCTTAGGGAAAGACAATTCCCTTACACTGATTGAGTGTTTTTTGAGAACATGAAAACTTGAGCCCCAGGAATGTCGCATATCACACACAGGTGGTCACTCTCGTCTGGTGATGAAACCTCAGCGATCAGGATACCATCTCGCTGTGGGGTGATGCGAGGATCACGTTGACATACCCCAACTATTTTCCGATATACTTCAAAAATATCATGATCCATGATTGATACACCATCAATGGTCTTCACTACTAGGTACTTACTATATGAGATACTTTCATATTTACCAGATAAGATTTCCTTAATGGATTGAGGAGGACTTTTCTCCTTCTTACCTTGTTTGGAAGCCCAGGAACTATTACCATTCCCATTCTTGCCCTTTGGAAGCTGGAAAGGTTCTAGAGTGACAACATTGACGTTCCAGAAGGAATGGCCAGGGGATTGCGTAGGTCGTCAGGGAGAGAGCTAGATCTTTGTAAGTTTGTAGTACTCATACAAATTAGAATTCTTCATATCCTCACCCCCCCCCCCATCCCCCATGGACTCCAACAAGGGGAAGCTATAGTTGGTCTCAAAATCTCCCATCAGCCATAGGGGTAGTGAGGAAATATACGCAGCCACTATTACAGTACTGATGGCAGTCACAGGACCTATGCGCTACCGACTGAACAGTGCCTGCTTGACCCTAGTCATATTTGACCAGTCGGCCCTTGATCAAGCCACCTGTCTAATCAGAATAAAGGACCAAAGAGATGTGCTGCTCGCTGCAGGGCGCAGAGTGCAGCATCGCTCAACCTCCAGGACTCTTGTCTCCTAGTAATACGGGACGCCACATGGGGGAGTTCTCCCTGGTCCAACCCCCCTAACGGAAGACGCCTTGCCGCGGTGGGGGGCTTGAGGTCCCAATGATCTGGTGAGCCGGACCAGAGGGCTACCCATACTGGGGGGGTCACCAGTGAGGGATGAGACAAAATGGCTTCCTGGTGCACCAAGGCCTATGAGAGGGGATGGTGCACCCACCCCTGGTTCACTCCATCTTGGACCAGGGAGAACTCTCCCACGTGTGTTTGCCGTGCGTGGCATCCCGTATTACCAGGAGACAGGAGTCCTGGAGGTTGAGCGATGCTGCACACTGCGCCCTGCAGCTAGCAACACACCTCTTTGGTCCTTTATTCTGGTTAGACGGGTGGCTTGATCAAGGCCCGGTCAAGTCAATCGGCTGGTCAAATATGGCTAGGGTCAAGCAGACATTATTCAGTCGGTAGCGCATAGGTCCCGCGACTGCCATCAGTACTGTAATAGTGGCTGCGTATATTTCCTGATTACCCCTGTGGCTGTTGGGAAATTTTGAGCCCCAACTATAGCTTCCCCTCGTTGGACTCCATGGTGGGTGGGGGGGTGAGGAAATGAACAATTCCAATTTGTATGAGTACTACAAATTTACAAAGATTTAGCTCTCTCCCTGACGACCTGCGCAATCCCCTGACCATTCCCTCTGGAACACCACATGTCATTTTGGAACCTTTCCAGCTTCCAAAGGGCAAGAATGGGAATCATAATGGTTCCTGGGCTCCTAAACCAGGTAAGAAGGGGAAAAGTCCTCCTCAATCCATTAAGGAAATCTTATCTGGTAAATATGAAAGCATTTCATATAGTAAGTACCTGGTAGTGAAGACCACTGATGGTGTATCAATCATGGATCAGACGAGAGTGACCGTCTGCGTGAAATATGCGACATTCCTGGGGCTCAAGTTTCATGTTCTCCTCACAAAACTCTCAATCAGTGTAAGGGGATTATTTTTTCCCGAGACCTGATGAGGTATTCTGAG
Organism: Penaeus monodon; assembly: GCF_015228065.2. NCBI lineage: Eukaryota > Metazoa > Arthropoda > Malacostraca > Decapoda > Penaeidae > Penaeus > Penaeus monodon. Next base: position 869 of record NW_023662323.1, on the reverse strand, counting down.
GAGAAACTGTTAGAGAAATTAGAGAATTTGAATGTAGTGGCAGTAAAACGTTTTAAGAAGAAAGTTGATGGTTTGGAACAGTCTACACCAGCTCTTCTTCTAACTTTTAACACGTTAGTCCTTCCAGAATCGGTTAAGTTAGCATGGTACCACCTCAAGGTAAAGCCATATGTGCCCAACCCTATGCGGTGCTTCCACTGCCAGGGTTTTGGGCATGGAGCCAACTCTTGCCGTTTTAAAGGAAATGGGCAACCAAGAGTATGTGTAAAGTGTGGTACAACAGGTCATCAAGGAGATGACAACTGTCCAGGTCCAATATGCTGATATCACTGCAAAGAAGCTCATGAAGCTTCTTCAAAGCAATGTGAAAGGTACAAATTTGAAAAGGAATTTTGGTAATAAGGAGCAAGGAGAAAGTTTTCCAGAGGCAAAGCAACGTGCCCGTGTGCTATTTGCACAGCCAGGTAAGTCCTTTGCTTCGGTTCTAGTCCATCCTCCTTCCCACCAACCCTTGCCCTCCAATGCTTCATACAACACACACTCTGCCACTTCCTTTAACCCTCAGTCCCAAATTGGTGACACTGCCTCTGGTGAGCTGTTCCACAAGAAACGGAGTAGGAGTGAGGAGTCTATTGAGGAGACTCCTCCTCCCAAAGTTAGGTCTTTGAAGCCATCATTTAAGGCTCCAGAGGCCTCAACGGTGACAGCTCCAGCTGCTATTATACATATATATAAACAAATATATATGATTATATATGTATATGTGCATATATGTGTATATATGTATGTGTGTATATGTATAAGTATGTAATGTATATGCATATGTACATGATGTATGTATGTATATGTATGTATGTATGTATGTAGTA